>NW_027139223.1:300000-592792 GCF_035084215.1 Heptranchias perlo | reverse complement strand
TTACACAGACCCTCCTATACAATGTACACAGACCCTCCGACACAATGTACACAGACCCCCCTGTACAATGTACACAGACCCTCCTACACAATGTACACAGACCCCCTGTACAATGTACACAGACCCTCCTATACAATGTACACAGACCCCCCTATACAATGTACGCAGACCCTCCTATACAATGTACACAGACCCCACAGACCCCCCTATACAATGTACACAGACCCCCCTATAGAATGTACACAGACCCCCCTATACAATGTACACAGACCCTCCTATACAATGTACACAGACCCTCCTATACAATGTACACAGACCCTCCTATACAATGTACACAGACCCTCCTATACAATGTACACAGACCCCCCTATACAATGTACACAGACCCTCCTATACAATGTGCACAGACCCTCCTATACAATGTACACAGACCCTCCTATACAATGTACACAGACCCTCCTATACAGTGTACACAGACCCTCCTATACAATGTACACAGACCCCCCTATACAATGTACACAGACCCTCCTATACAATGTGCACAGACCCTCCTATACAATGTACACAGACCCTCCTATACAATGTACACAGACCCTCCTATACAATGTACACAGACCCCCCTATACAATGTACACAGACCCTCCTATACAATGTACACAGACCCCCCCTATACAATGTACACAGACCCCCCTATACAATGTACACAGACCCTCCTATACAATGTACACAGACCCCCCTATACAATGTACGCAGACCCTCCTATACAATGTACACAGACCCCACAGACCCCCCTATACAATGTACACAGACCCCCCTATACAATGTACACAGACCCCCCTATACAATGTACACAGACCCTCCTATACAATGTGCACAGACCCTCCTATACAATGTACACAGACCCTCCTATACAATGTACACAGACCCCCCTATACAATGTACACAGACCCTCCTATACAATGTACACAGACCCCCCTATACAATGTACACAGACCCTCCTATACAATGTACACAGACCCCCCTATACAATGTACACAGACCCCCCTATACAATGTACACAGACCCCCCTATACAATGTACACAGACCCTCCTATACAATGTACACAGACCCTCCTATACAATGTACACAGACCCCCCTATACAATGTACACAGACCCTCCTATACAATGTACACAGACCCTCCTATACAATGTACACAGACCCTCCTATACAATGTACACAGACCCCCCTATACAATGTACACAGACCCCCCTATACAATGTACACAGACCCCCCTATACAATGTACACAGACCCCCCTATACAATGTACACAGACTGTACACAGACCCCCCTATACAATGTACACAGACCCCCCTATACAATGTACACAGACCCCCCTATACAATGTACACAGACTGTACACAGACCCCCCCTATACAATGTACACAGACCCCCCTATACAATGTACACAGACCCCCCTATACAATGTACACAGACCCCCCTATACAATGTACACAGACCCCCCTATACAATGTACACAGACCCTCCTATACAATGTACACAGACCCCCCTATACAATGTACACAGACCCTCCTATACAATGTACACAGACCCCCCTATACAATGTACACAGACCCTCCTACCGGGGGGACATGTCCAGAGTCTCACTTACACTGGCCGAGATCAGCGCCCTCCGATCAGGGACCGAGCTCCGCATTCCTCAGGACGGAGCCTCTTCAATCGGGTCCGATGACTTTAGCAGAGAAACCGGATTAAAGTTGATTTTGCGGCCGCGGGATTTGCTGACAGGAAATAAATCCCGAAATAAAATGATCGACTCGGTCCTGGGATCGACCCGTCTGCAGAGAGCGGGTGGAGGGGGAGAATCCGAGTCCCGTTTGATGGGTGTGATGGGGACATGTGTTGGGTGTTGGCGGATTGTGAGACTGAGAGATGGGATCGGCAATTAGACCATCACAAGGAGAGGGGGAGAGGGAGGGGAGGGAGGGGAGGGGGGGAGAGGGGGAGAGGGAGGGGGAGGGAGGGGGAGAGAGGGAGAGGGGGAGGGGGGGGGAGGGGGGGGGGAGAGGGGGAGGGGAGGGGGGGGGGGAGGGGGGGGGGGAGAGGGGGAGGGGAGGGGGGGGAGAGGGGTGAGGGAGAGGGAGAGGGGGGGAATAGATGGGGAGAGAGGGGGGAATAGATGGGGAGAGAGGGGGGAATAGATGGGGAGAGAGGGGGGAATAGATGGGGAGAGAGGGGGGAATAGATGGGGGGAGAGGGGGGGAATAGATGGGGAGAGGGGGAATAGATGGGGAGAGGGGGGGGAATAGATGGGGAGAGGGGGGAATAGATGGGGAAGAGGGGGGGGAATAGATGGGGAGAGGGGGGGAATAGATGGGGAGAGAGGGGGGGAATAGATGGGGAGAGAGAGACCGGCCCGGTCCCGGGGAGATTCACAGAGAGAGAAATAAAATCTCAATCCAGGAGCAGATGCAGACTGGAAACATCAACCCACCTGAGGCTTCCCCGCGGTCCTGAAGCCCGCCGACTTACTCGGCCCGATAGTCCCACCTGAGGCTTCCCCGCGGTCCTAAAGCCCGCCGAGTTACTCTGACCAATGGTCCCACCTGAGGCTTCCCCGCGGTCCTAAAGCCCGCCGAGTTACTCTGCCCGATAGTCCCCACCTGAGGCTTCCGCGTGGTCCTAAAGCCCGCTGTTTAAAACTATCGGATTTCATTAACACTCAAATTTGTCCGAATCAAAATGAATCCGATATTCAGCCCGATTTGGGCTTGTGTGTGTTCTACTGTTACTGATAAATATGAATAAACATACTACAAGAAATGTGAAGTAATCACAGTTTAAATAATATGGGGGAAGGGATATGAAAGTCCAGGGCTGGGGTTTGATGTCTGTTTCACTTCAGGGATCGGTCCTGTTTCTGTTTACAACATTCCCAGGTCGGGTTGCCAACCCTCCAGGATTGTCCTGGAGTCTCCAGGAATAAAATATTAATCTCCAGGACACCGCTGCGAGCAAACCGGGGGAGAAACATCATGGGGGCATTAAAAAATGGTACGTTGTTTACATTTTCTTTGAGTACTTTCATTTATTAATTGTAAAAATATTGTCGATGGCGGAGATTGGCTGTTTGACTGAGAGTCAAGAATCATCCAATCGGGTAACAAAGAGTCTGTTCACTTTCCGCTAGGTGTGGGATGGACGTGTTGGGTGACCAATGGCGGGAGTGCAGGGGGAGGTTCCCATGTATGGACTTATCAGGCGACCAAAGGAGGGAGCGTGGGGCGGGGCGTCATTAAGATGGATGTGTCGAGCGACCAATGGTGGGAGTGAGGGGGTGGGGAGTCACACGGATGGATGTGTCGGGCGACCAAAGGCGGGAGAGTGGGGGTGGGGGTGTTTGGAGGTGAGAGGTCATGTGATGAAACCTCCAGGAACATGTCCAACCAGAGTAGCCGACCCGATTCCCAGGAGAGCTGACTGATGCTCCATCTATACAGGGCTATGGGGGAAAGAGTGGGGGGAGTGGGATTAATTGGACAGCTCTTTCAAAGAGCTGGCACAGGCATGATGGGCCGAAAGGCCTCCTCCTGTACTGTACGATTTTATGGAAGGATAAAACACATAAACCTTGGGGTGATGGGGTTCTTGGACCCTTCGTACCTCCTGCCTCCCCTCCCCCCTCACACCACGACATTTTACTTGAGAAATGAAGACAAGTCCGGCAGCTTTAAGAGAGACGCAGAGAAAGGCCATTCGGCCCATCCAGCCCCACCTTTCCAAGAAATCCTACAAATCCCCCAGCCCCGCCCGTCACAGCCTCCAACTGACCCTTGTGAATGGCCCCAGAGGTTTCAGTCCCCACTCCCTGCTCCGGGACTAATTTCAGATATTGGTCACTCTCTGTGTGAAGTGCTTCCTGACACCAGTCCTGAACCTGCCTTTTCCCAGTCTGTACCTGTGTCTCCTGCAGTCACGGTTTAATTTAAAATAGTGACTGGGGATTAACCTTTTCCACTGCACTCAGTATCATACACGACTCTGTAAGATCCCGTCTCATTCACTCCCTGAGAGAGGGAGAGAGAGAGAGACATGTACAGACAGATTGAGGTGCAGGGAGAGAGAAATAGACAGAGACAGATACAGAGACACAGAGAAACAGACACAGACAGATTTTTCCAAGAAATCTTACAAATCAGAGAAACAGACACAGACTGACAGAGACAGAGGGACAGACAGAGAGATAGAGAGAGACAGACAAAGAGAGAAAAACAGACAGATACAGAGCGAGACAGAAAGAGAGAGAGAGAGAAACATTCAGAGACAGAGAGACAAAGAGAGAGAGAAAAACAGAGACCCCATTTTCTGGTCTTTCTTGGTATTTATTTCCCTCACTCCAGGCAGCGTCCCAGTGAATCTGTACTTTACTCTCTCTAAACCCCAATATCCTTCCTACAGTGTGGAGCCCAATACTGTGCACAGTCCTCGAACTGAGGTCTTATTAAGATTTTATTTAGGTTCATTATTACCTCTTGGTTTTTATATTCTGCACCTTTTGAGGTGAAACATACAATTCCATGAGCTTTTTACAGCCTTCTCCCCCTGAGGTGGTGCCTTTAATGACCTGTGACCCTGTCCTCCCCCAAATCCCTCTGCTCCCCCATAGTCCTGAACCCACCCCCATTCACAGTATAATTACTGCAGTTGTTTATTTAACCAAAATGCATCACCTCGCATTGACTGACATTGAATCCTATTGGGCCCTGTCCAGCCCATTCCCCATCTCATCAATATCCCTCTGTCCCTGTCCAGCCCATTCCCCATCTCATCAATATCCCTCTGTCCCTGTCCAGCCCATTCCCCATCTCATCAATATCCCTCGGCCCCTGTCCAGCCCATTCCCCATCTCATCAATATCCCTCTGTCCCTGTCCAGCCCATTCCCCCATCTCATCAATATCCCTCTGCCCCTGTCCAGCCCATTCCCCATCTCATCAATATCCCTCTGCCCCTGTCCAGCCCATTCCCCATCTCATCAATATCCCTCTGCCCCTGTCCAGCCCATTCCCCATCTCATCAATATCCCTCTGTCCCTGTCCAGCCCATTCCCCATCTCATCAATATCCCTCTGCCCCTGTCCAGCCCATTCCCCATCTCATCAATATCCCTCTGCCCCTGTCCAGCACATTCCCCATCTCATCAATATCCCTCTGTCCCTGTCCAGCCCATTCCCCATCTCATCAATATCCCTCTGCCCCTGTCCAGCCCATTCCCCATCTCATCAATATCCCTCGGCAGCTTCCTTTAACCTTCTGAAGAATTAACCACACCTCCTAATCTGGAATTGTCCGCAAATTTCCCCGTCCGAAGCCCTCAGTCACCAACTCGCCCAGTGCCCCGATCGGAGAGACTCACCCAATAAACTTCTGTCCTTCAGGCATCGAAATTGTTGCATCATCAAATCCTCAGCCCGTTAATCCGGATCAGTGAGTCGCGACACACCCAGATCGACCTGCTTCAGATCACTGTCTGGACCATCGACTCGATCAAACCCTCGGCCGTGTGTTTGGGCACCGGACAGTAACAGACCCTGAGACCGGGGGTCGGGACCTCGACTGCTGCCTCCAAGTGACGGGGATTTACATTCAGAAACACACGGCAAGAGAAAGGGAATCCGGGACTGGGGTTAATCCGGGACTGGGGTTAATCCGGGACTGGGGTTAATCAGAGACTGGGGTTAATCCGGGACTGGGGTTAATCCGGGACTGGGGTTAATCAGAGACTGGGGTTAATCCGGGACTGGGGTTAATCCTGGACTGGGGTTAATCAGAGACTGGGGTTAATCAGGGACTGGGGTTAATCTGGGACTGGGGTTAATCAGAGACTGGGGTTAATCAGGGACTGGGGTTAATCAGGGACTGGGGTTAATCCTGGACTGGGGTTAATCAGAGACTGGGGTTAATCCTGGACTGGGGTTAATCAGAGACTGGGGTTAATCAGGGACTGGGGTTAATCAGAGACTGGGGTTAATCAGGGACTGGGGTTAATCCTGGACTGGGGTTAATCAGAGACTGGGGTTAATCAGGGACTGGGGTTAATCAGAGACTGGGGTTAATCAGGGACTGGGGTTAATCCTGGACTGGGGTTAATCAGAGACTGGGGTTAATCAGGGACTGGGGTTAATCCGGGACTGGGGTTAATCCGGGACTGGGGTTAATCAGGGACTGGGGTTAATCCTGGACTGGGGTTAATCAGAGACTGGGGTTAATCCGGGACTGGGGTTAATCAGGGACTGGGGTTAATCCGGGACTGGGGTTAATCAGGGACTGGGGTTAATCAGGGACTGGCGTTAATCAGAGACTGGGGTTAATCAGAGACTGGGGTTAATCCGGGACTGGGGTTAATCAGGGACTGGGGTTAATCAGGGACTGGGGTTAATCAGGGACTGGCGTTAATCCGGGACTGGGGTTAATCAGGGACTGGGGTTAATCCGGGACTGGGGTTAATCCGGGACTGGCGTTAATCCGGGACTGGGGTTAATCAGGGACTGGGGTTAATCAGAGACTGGGGTTAATCCGGGACTGGGGTTAATCCGGGACTGGGGTTAATCCGGGACTGGTGTTAATCCGGACTAACCAACAACTTGGTCAAAGAGGTGGGTTTTAAGGAGCTTCGTAAAGGAGGAGAGAGAGGTGGGTTTTAAGGAGATGGAGAGGTTTTGGGAGGGAATTCCAGAGTTTAGGGCCTCGGCAGCTGAAGGCACGGAGCGGTTCAAGAAGGCGGCTCACCACCACTTTCTCAAGGGCAATTAGGGATGGGCAATAAATGCCGGCCTCGCCAGCGACGCCCACATCCCATGAACAAATAAAAAAAAGGTACGAAGGGGTTTATACACTGCTCTGTGTGTCTGACTCTCTCTCTCACTAACACGGGCTCTCTGTGTTAAACTGACTCACACCAGCCTCCGTCTCCTAACGAACCTCCATCGTTTAGTAACAGCTCTCTCATTATTATTCATCATTAATATTCCAGATGTTTCAGTCCTGACTGGAAACCAGAGTAAATTTGGAATTGAGTTTAATAAATGATATAAAGGGTGAGAGGAATTCTCTCCCCAAACACAGCTCCACACTGTTCTCCCAAGAAACAATATCCAACAATTAACGGGGCAGTTTCAGAAACCCCAGAACAACACGAGCATTAACCAGGGATTGATTGGGATTTGGAGAGAGTTCTGTAAACAGATCCTGAGATTAGATTTAAAAGATATCTGAAGACAAAGAAATCGATCAAAATAAAAACAGAGCTTCGAAATTGAACACTCTGCTGTCACTGAAATAAAACCAGGAAGTGTTACTGAACCGTGAATAAACTGGAATAAAACAATGATCTTTATCCCCCCTAAAGCTCATCCAAAACTCTGCTGCCCGTATCCTAACTCGCACCGAGTCCCGTTCACCCATCACCCCCTGTGCTCACTGACCTACACTGGCTCCCGGTCCAGGAACGCCTCGATTTTAAAATTCTCATCCTTGTGTTCAAATCCCTCCCTGGCCTCGCCCCTCCCTATCTCTGTAACCTCCTCCAGCCCTACAACCCTCCGAGATCTCTGCACTCCTCCAATTCTGGCCTCTTGTCCATCCCCGATTTTAATCGCTCCACCATTGGCGGCCGTGCCTTCAGCTGCCGAGTCCCTGAGCTCTGGAATTCCCTCCCTAAACCTCTCCCCCTCTCCCCCTCTCTCTCCTCCTTTAAGATGCTCCTTAAAACCCACCTCTTTAACCAGGTTTTTGGTCTCCTGTCCTAATATCTCCTGATGTGACTGGGTGTAAATTCTGTCTGATAATCCCCTCCTGTGAAGGGCCTTGGGAGGTTTCCCTACCTTAAAGGCGCTATATAAATGCAGGTAGTTGTTGTTGTTGCTGTGGGCTGTACACTGTCCACACACTGTAATAAATGGATGGTGTTGGGCTGCAATAATCTCGATCCACCTGCCCGGAGCCCCCGATTTCTCTCTCTCTCACTCACCGCCTATTTCTGAAGGTTATTTCCTGCACGGATTATTCCCAGGACTGATTGGACCGACCCAGCTCCACTTTAAAGCTTCCAGTTTTATCCCGGTTGGTTTGTGAGAGTCGTGTGTTCACTGGAGACGGGCGAATGTTCCCCTCTCTCGATAGCTCGACACGTCCAGCCCCCGATCCACGGCAGCATCCGCACTGAATGAACCAAGACGGGAAACGAATCACTCGGCACATTGGGGCCGTCCAGCCCTTTAATTCAGTGTTAATGCTGGTCTGTGAAAGCTTTGCACACACTGCCTGTGGGCTGATGGCTGGGATACAGACAGCGATCGAAAACTGGAGCCTGGAATAAATGAGCAGCCTCCCCCTCACCGCGGCCAGTCTCACTCTCCCTGTAAATCCCCTTCCTCAGGCTGGGTCCCCTCAGTGTTCCAGGGGAATGAGTGAGGGGCAGAGTCCTGTGTGTGGGACAAGGGCGGGGGCAATGGGTTTATATCAATATACACGTGTGTGTGTTTGTGTACAGAAGGACATGCAGGTATATGTAAGTGTACACACTTATTTATATATTTAAATACATTAACCCCATATATACACATATTTATATCTATATGAATGTGAATGTATATTATATATAATATTGGACTTTCAAAACACATAATAGACTTGTCAGCAAATGTGAAGCCCATGAGATTAAAGGGACAGTGGGAGTGTGGGGATGAAATTGTCTGAGGGACAGAAAGCAGAGAGTAGTGGTGAGCGGTTGTTTTTCAGACTGGAGGGAAGTTTACAGTGGTGTCCCCCAGGGCTCGGTGTTGGGACCACTGCTCTTTTTGATTTATATTAAGAGAAGTGT
Source organism: Heptranchias perlo (assembly GCF_035084215.1). Classification (NCBI taxonomy): domain Eukaryota; kingdom Metazoa; phylum Chordata; class Chondrichthyes; order Hexanchiformes; family Hexanchidae; genus Heptranchias; species Heptranchias perlo. Next base: position 583,912 of record NW_027139223.1, on the reverse strand, counting down.
GAAGTAGATTCACTTTGGTCAGAAGAATGAAAACTAAATGGTACAATTTTAAAGGGGGTGCAGGAACAGAGAGACCTGGGGGTGGATGGACACAAATCATTGAAGGTGGCAGGACAAGTTAATAAGGCTGTTAAAATAGTGTACAGGATTCTGGGCTTTATTAATAGGGGCACAGATTACAAAAGCAAGGAAGTTATGCTAAACCTTTATAAATCACTGGTCAGGACCCAGCTGGAGAATTGTGTCCAATTCTGGGCACCGCAATTTAGGAAGGATGTCAAGGCCTTGGAGAGGGTGCAGAGGAGATTTACTAGAATGGGACCAGGGATGAGGGACTTCAGTTACGTGGAGAGACTGGAGAAGCTGGGATTGTTCTCCTTAGAGCAGAGAAGATTAAGGGGAGATTTGATCGAGGTGTTCAAAATCATGAAGAGTTTCGATAGAGTAAATAAGGAGACACTGTTTTCACTGGCAGGAGGGTCGGTAACCAGAGGACACAGATTTAAGGGAATCAGCAAAAGAATATAGAACCATGGAACCAGAGAAAAGATACAGCACAGAAGGAGGCCATTCGGCCCATCGTGTCCGCACCGGCTCGAAGAACAACCACGTGCCCATTCTAATCCCACCTTCCAGCACCCGGTCCGTAGCCCTGCAGCTTACAGCACTTTAGGTGCAGGTCCAGGTACTTTTTAAAAGAGTTGAGGGTCCCTGCCTCTACCACCAATTCGGGCAGCGAATTCCATACACCCACCACCCTCTGGGTAAAAAAGATTTTCCTCATGTCCCCTCTAATCCTTCCGCCAATCAGCTTAAATCTATGTCCTCTAGTTCTTGAACTCTCCGCTAGGGGAAACAGGTACTTCCTGTCTACTCTATCTAGGCCCCACATAATTTTGTACACCTCAATCAAGTCTCCCCTCAGCCTCCTCTGCTCCAAGGAAAACAACCCCAGCCTATCCAATCTCTCCTCGTAGCTGCAATTTTCAAGCCCTGGCAACATCCTTGTAAATCTTCTCTGCACTCTCTCCAGAGCAATTACATCCTTCCTGTAATGTGGTGACCAGAACTGTGCACAATACTCCAGCTGTGGCCTTACCAGCGTTTTATAAAGTTCCATCATTACATCCCTGCTTTTGTATTCTGTACCTCGGCTAATAACGGAGAGCATTCCGTATGCCTTCTTCACAACCTTATCCACCTGTACTGCCACCTTCAGGGACCTGTGCACCTGCACTCCAAGGTCTCTCACTTCCTCTACCCCTCTCAATATATTCCCGTTTACTGCGTATTCCCTTTTACTGTTTGCTCTCCCTAAGTGCATTACCTCACACTTCTCCGGGTTGAACTCCATTTGCCACTTTTCCGCCCACTCCACCAACCCATTGATATCTTCTTGGAGTCTACAGCTATCCTCTTCACTATCAACTACACGGACAATTTTTGTGTCGCCTGCAAGTTTGCCAATCAAGTCCAAATCATTAATATATACGACAAACAGCAAGGGACCCAACACTGAGCCCTGTGGGACACCACTGGAAACGGATTTCCATTCACTAAGACATCCATCGACTTTTACCCTTTGTTTCCTGTTACTGAGCCAATTTTGGATCCAATTCGCCACATTTCCCTGTATCCCATGGGCTTTTACCTTTCTGACCAGTCTGCCATGTGGGACCTTGTCAAATGCCTTACTAAAATCCATGTAGACAACATCCACTGCACTACCCTCATCAATCCTCCTTGTCACTTCCTCAAAGAATTCAATCAGATTTGTAAGGCATGACCTTCCCTGAACAAATCCATGCTGACTATCCCTGATTAAACCATGCCTTTCCAAGTGACAGTTTATCCTATCTCTCAGTATTGATTCTAATAGTTTACCCACCACTGAGGTAAGACTGACCGGCCTATAACTGTTCGGCCTGAGGGGAGATGAGGAGTGAGAGAGTACTAAACGCTCCCAGTGACAGTTCCATCCTTGTGGGAAGTGTAGGATTAATTCACAATATATATAATCCCTGATCAGGACTTCCCAAAGGTCGGAATGTCAGCTATTACTGGGCATGAAGGAAGGAAACAAGGATCAAAATGACAGCCTCACAATCTGAAGGAGAGTGAGAGGCAAATCACACAGTCACTGATTGAATTCCGCGGGACTCTGGGTTTGAACATCAGCTGATTAATGTCCTGGCCAATATTTATCCCTTAAGATTCTGAGGGGGCTTGACAGGGTAGATGCTGAGAGATTGTTTCCCCTGGCTGGAGAGTCTAGAACGAGGGAGCACAGTCTCAGGATAAAGGGGTCGGCCATTTAAGACTGAGATGAGGAGAAATCTCTTCATTCAGAGGGTTGTGAATCTTTGAAATTCTCTACCACAGAGGGCTGTGGATGCTCAGTCATTGAATATATTCAAGGCTGAGACCGATAGATTTCTGGACTCTCGGGGAATCAAGGGATTTGGAGAAATGGAGATCGGGCAGGAAAGTGGAGTTTTTTTTATTCGTTCATGGGATGTGGGCATCGCTGGCAGGGTCGGCATTTATTGCCCATCCCTAATTGCTCTTGAGAAGGTGGTGGTGAGCCACCAACTTGAACAATTGAGTGGCTTGCTCGGCCCTTTCAGAGGGCGATTAGGAATCGACCACATTGCTGTGGGTCTGGAGTCACGTATCGGGCAGACCGGGTAAGGACGGCAGGTTTCCTTCCCTGAAGGACATTAGTGAATCAGATGGGTTTTTACAGCAATCTGTAGTTTCATGGCCACCATTACTGATACTAGTTTTTTTTATTCCAGATTTTTATTTAATTAATTGAATTTAAATTCCCCAGCTGCCGTAGCGGGATTTGAACTCATGACTCGGGAATATTAGTCCACTGGATTACTAGTCCAGTAACGTAACCACTATGCTACCGCACCCGGTTGAGGTCAAAGGTCAGCCATGATTTGATTGAATCGAGGGGCCGAATGGCCCACTCCTGCTCCTATTTCTTATGTTATGTTCTTATGTTCTTAACCAACATCATAAAACAGATTATCCGGTCATTATCACATCGCTGTTTGTGGAACATCTTCAACCACTGGTTGGAGACAGGATTCCCCCCAAGGTCAAATATCCATCTGACATTCACCATCACATGAACAATGGCCCCTTGGGGGTGAGGTACTGGGGGGGGTGAGGGGGTGACCAGAGCTGTGGAACCTCAGACCAACAAGGAGCAGCTGGGAGGGAGAGGGAAGGGGATTAAAACAAATAGAAACAGCAAAAAGAAAATGTTTTAACGCAGAGTGAATGATGATAACTGGAGTGAGATTAATACCCGGGATATCGAAGGACCGGGGCTGGAATCACACCGTCTGAATTCATCCCAATCCCGCAACTCCCAGCTCTGCTAATTGAACAGGATTTACAGCGTTAAAATCTGTAAACAGGGTGAGGATAAATGAGCAGAGCTCGAGGTAATTAGATCCTGGACAGCCCGATCTATCAAAATAAAAACTGGGAGAATTGAGAAACGCAGCGGGAAACATGAGCTGAGGCCGAGACTCGGGGGCAGAGCGGAATCTGAAATCTGACGGCATTTTTTGTCCTTCACCAGGGAAACAAACACAATCATTTAACTCTGAGCGAGAATCAGATCTGAAACCCCCCCAGCTCTCGGCCCAGTCATTAAAACAATTTTTCCTGCTCCCCCCCTGCCCACAATGGGTTAAAATTTAGGCCGAAATCATTCCTTCTCCACCCTCGATTAAAGTGAACATTGAGGTTTGGGTGTTAAATATTTATAACTTGCTGAACTATTGAAGTTTCTCACAAAGCGCATTAATTCTGAGAACAGTGGAATGAAGAGACAGTTTGTACGGTGACATTAGCACCAGGTTTATATATTCTCCATCCATTGGGAATCAGAATGAATTATTTACCATCAGCATTCGGGATGGGATTATTTTCACATAGTTTAAGGTGCTGGTGTGTTATTTTTTATTCATTCTGGGGATGTGGGCGTCGCTGGCAAGGCCGGCATTTATTGCCCATCCCCAGTTGCCTTGAGAAGGTGGTGCTGGGCCTTCTTCTTGAACCACTGGGAGCGGGTTTGATACAAACTGAGTGTCTTGCTCGGCCACTTCAGAGAGAGGTTAAGGGTCAGCCACGTTGGTGTGGGACTGGAGTCACATATAGGCCCAGACCGGGTAAGGTCAGCTGGTGTGTGTATCAGTGGATCAGTTGGGTTTTTATGACAATCTGACAGTTTGATGGTCACTTTTACTGAGACCAGATTTTTATTTCCAGATTTTTAAACTGAGTTTAAATTCTCAAACTGCCCGGGTGGGATTTGAACTCCTGTTCTCTGGATTATTGGTTCCAGCCTTTGGATTACTGGACAAACAGTAACATAACCACGAGACCAGAAAATCTTCATATCTTTGATTATCAATAATAACAATACTATGTTGAAATTTACTGAGGGTCATTTATGAGGCTGCATTTATATAATTGCGATATATATTTGGTCCACTAATGCCTCAAATTTAAAATTCCCATCCTCGTGTTCAAATCCCTCCCTGGCCTCACTCCTCCCTATCTCTGTAACCTCCTCCAGCCCTACAACCCTCCGAGATCTCTGTGCCTCTTGCCCATCTCCCACTCTCTTCACCCCACCATTGGCGGCCGTGTCTTCAGCTGCCTCGGTCCTGAGCTCTGGAATTCCCTCCCTAAACCTCTCCCCCTCTCCCCTTCTCTCTCCTCCTTTAAGACCCTCCTTAAAACCCACCTCTTTGACCAAGCTTTTGGTCTCCTGTCCTAATATCTCCTTCTTTGGCTCGGTGTCAATTTTTGTCTGATTTACGCTCCTGTGAAGCCTCTTGGGACATTTTACTACGTTAAAGGCGCTATATAAATGCAGGTTGTTGTTGTTGTTGCCGTCTCAATAAATTCACCAATCAAGAAATTCTCACTCCACGCGCAGCATTTTAGCACCCACTATCGGGTGCGTTCCTGGCGGGGGGGCCCCGAAAATCGTGAAATCCCGGAGCGGGACCGGAGCCCGCCTCGAACCCGCCCACTTCCGGGTTCCCCACTGACGCGCCGGCGTGCGCGCGCAGCCCCCGCTGGTGGGAATCCCGCAGGCAATTAAAGCCAGCGGGGGGCCACTTGAAAATATTTATTTAGGTATTTCAGGTCATTAACTGACCTGATTAAGGGATTATGTGAGGAGGGGTGGGATTTTAGAGCAAACTGGGACTGTTTCCCATACTGGGGGAAACACTCCCAGTTCAAATGGACCTGTTGCAGCTGTCAGCCTGTGGCAGCTGCAAACGTCCATTTGACAGGTGGTGGGGGAGACCCTCACTCATTGCAGGAGGCCACTCTGTCACTTGGGACAAAGTTTGGCCTCCACCACCCTCCTCCTGATGGTCAAAGTCACCAACCTGCACACTTACCCCGGGGTCCAGAGACATGTACCTACCTTGCGGACCCCCTCAGATGTACATCTTCCGGATGGGGGCCGCCGTAGCTGCAGTCATGACCTCCTCGGAGGGCGAACAGCATCACCAGCATCACCAGCATCACCAGCCTCACCATCCACGCCGTCCACCTCTGACACGTGGAGCTCCACGACACAGTGCTGTGACACATCCACCTGTACAGCAGGAGGGAGGGCAGCCGCAGAGAGAGATGCGTCGCAGAGGGCACTACCCTCGCCACAGGGTCTACAGACCAAGGCTCAGCCTCCTGGACCTCTCTGAGCAGCAGTGCACACGGAGGCGCAGATTCACTCGACATGTAGTCGTGGACATCTGCAGCCTCTTTCATGCCAAGCTGCTCCCGGCTGGCCCCAGCACCATCTTCTTACCTGTCGCTGTCAAAGTCACCACTGCCCTCAACAACCTCTTCTCCGCATCCTTCCAGGGTGCAACCGGGGACATCGCCGACGTCTCTCAGTCGTCTGCTCAAAACAGCCCTGCAAATACACCTACACCCACTCTGCAGTGACACAATGTGTGGCATCAGTTGTGGGTCCTCATAGTGATCCTCAGGAGCGGGCATTATTGCACAAACCAGACAGGATTCGCAAAGACATGACAGTAGTGGTGCCAATATAATGTGTGATGTGAGTTGGTCAGAAATTCAATATAAGTAACAACCATGACAAACCCTCAAACACCCTTGTGCATTCCCTTCATGCTCACGACACGTTTGCCTTACGCTGCCTACTGCACATATCTGATGCATGCCCTGTGGCTGCAGCACAGGTGGTGGCAGGTTGAGTGAGGCTGACCATGAAAGAGATGCACGAGAGGGTGAGTATGGGATAGAGCCATGAGATTGTATGAGGGTTGGGTCGAGTGGTAGTGGCGGGATGAGTACTGGCGAGGTGAGTAGGTGCAGGTAAGATGAGGATGAGCTTTGAGTGGGTATGAGGGGTGATGTGACAGAGTGGTGTTGGCGGTGCCGAAGGAGATGTGGGGTGGGGGCGGTGATGTGGCAGACGGAGTGTAGGGGAAAGACTACGTGTACTCACTGTGGCTGACCTACTGCGGTCATTGGAGCGCCTCCTGCACTGTATGCAGGTGGCCGATATGTTGGTGGTGCAGGTGACCTCCTCTGCCACCTCGAGCCAGGCCTTCCTGGTGGCAGAGGCAGGCCGCTTCCTCCCGCCCGCCGGGAGGAAGATCTCTGTCCTCCGCCTCCTCCTCACCCCATGTATTGAAACCTGGAGTGAGGCATCATTAAACTGGGAGCAGCCTTCCCCCTGGGCTGCTCCATGCTGTAATTTTTTCTGTTTGTTGCAGCATCTGTCAGTGGAGGACTGCCCCTTTAAATAGAGCTCATCCAGCTGACAGAGCTTACTGCGCATGCGCAGCCCGCCCGATCAGCAGTGGGGAACCCGGAGGAGCAGGTAAGTGGATCCAATTAGGCTACGATCGCGCGGGGGGCAGACTGATTTCACCGGGCGCGTTACCCACGCGCCCGATAGCCCGCCCGTCGAGAACCCGCAGCCCTGCTAACATCGGGCCCCATATTTCTGCAATATTTCTGCACTGACTATAAATCGAGGGTCATTCTCAATACTTTCCCGTCCAGTCAGTTCAGGAGTTCCACACATGGACACTTTCCAAATATCGGCCGTCTGTTTTGCTGCATCAGTAATAACTGACACCCTCAATAAAACATCTCCCATTTCACCATAATAATCACCGTGCAAAATACAGTCATCACACAGCTCGACAATCAGTAATTGGACAGTTTCAAACTCTCTCTCTCTCCACAACAGGCTGATGACATCCCATAATCACTGGGACTCATTTCCCCCCGAGACCTTCACCAACAGAATGTTTGGCAAATACCGTTTTATAGAGAATATCTGTAATTATGTGTGACTATCTGTAAAGTCTTGTGTGGAGCATGGACCTGTCACATCACAGCTCTCAGAGGGTCACAGCTGACAGTTTGGACTAGAGGTGTCACACCTTAAGATGTCACAGTTCAGGGCATCACACCTCAAGGATTCACACCTCAGAATATCACACCTTAAAAGTGTCACACCTCAGAGTGTCACACCTCAGGGGTCCCGTCACAGAGTGTCACATGTCAGAGTGTCACACCTCAGGGTTCGCATCACAGAGTGTCACACCTCAGAGTGTCACACCTCAGGGGTCCCGTCACAGAGTGTCACACCTCAGAGCGTCACACCTCAGGCTGTCACACCTCAGGCTGTCACATTTTCAAAGTGTTTCGGGCAGAGAGTCATGATCGGCTCAAAGACGATCACTCTGATAAATCGCCAATCACGTATCTGAATGACTAAATGTGAACAACTTAATAGTATAAAAAAGTACCAATGAGAAATGAGAAACCAGCAGAAAACTGACCAATCAAATCCTACATTGTTTTCAAAACCATTCACAAACCAACTAGTACCAGTTCATCAAATGAGTGAACTAAACTTTTCAAACTGTGTGACCATTATTTTCAATCTCACTCAGCTAAAAGTGACATAGAATCTTATCACACAGAAAGAGGCCATTCGGTCCATCGTGCCTGTGCCGGCTCTTTGAAAGAGCTGTCCAATTAGTCCCACTCCCCCGCTCTTTCCCCACAGCCCTGCAAATTTCTTCTTTTCAAGTATTTATCCAATTCCCTTTTGAAAGTTATTATTGAATCTGCTTCCACCGCCCTTTCAGGCAGCGCATTCCAGATCAGAACAACTCGCTGCATAAAAAAAATTCTCATCTCCCCTCTGGCTCTTTTACCAATTACCTTAAATCTGTGTCCTCTGGTTACCGACCCTCCTGCCACTGGAAACAGTTTCTTCCGATCTACTCTCTCTACATTACAACTATATTCCATTACAATTATATCCCATTACAATTATATTCCATTACAATTATATCCCATTACAATTATATTCCATTACAATTATATTCCATTACAATTATATCCCATTACAATTATATCCCATTACAATTATATCCCATTACTTTTTACCAATTTGTAAATATAACGACCACAAAGGAGATAAAAATCGATGCTGATCGTACGGAGAATCTTAAATAAAAGTCTCTCCTTTCCTGTGAGTGGGTGAACCGACCATTAGAGGGAATCGGAGATCTTACCAGCCTGTATAAAATGACTGGGGCCGTGTGATTTAATATTCCTCAATATCGTGGCCATATTAGTGAATTAAATATTAGTGGAGCTGCCTTTATCTGTGAGTCTGGTCTCCAGCTCGGACCAACCAGGTTCTATTGAGTGGGAATTGTTTTTTTGCACAGGCCCAAAGCCTGTGATTGAGGCCCATCGATTTAACACAAAGATTCTGTACAGAAAACGGTGCAGGAAATGATGGGCCTCCCCCACCCTTTGGGCCTGGGCTACGGGTGAACTGAGATCAGGGACACGACCCTCCTATTGGCCCAGTCACTGCAGTTCTCAGTCCCCTTACTGAGCGAGTCAGGAGCGCAGGTTAAAATCCTGTTTTGATCCATTAAATGAACCGTGTGATAAAGCAATAAACACTGACAGGATAATATTACATCACTGAGCACTAATTATGGGCTGTTGAGCGTGTCTGGAGTTTGTAATGAACACACTTGGTGCAATCTCTGTTTTCCCAGCTGACGTATTATTCCATATTCCCCTTTGAATAGATTTCCATGTTCAGCCTCTGTTTGTTTGAACTGATCACATTCTCGGAGTCTGATTTGTGAATAAATCCACTTCCAATCCTCACTCCGCAGCTGATCTGAGGCACTTTAGGGAACGAGTCGTGTGTTGGAATCATTCAAATTTAACACAAACATCTTTTTAACTTCTTGCTCCGGTGACGATGGGAACAGACGAATCCTCGATCTTACAGAGAGTAAAATGGTAAACGACCAACGCTGGGAACACACGACAGGTCTGTCAGCGTCTGAAACAAAGGGAACCGATCGGCTCATGTTTTGGGCGAAGATTCTTCATTAAAACTCTGCTCAGATGCTGTGGAACGGGCCGTAGAATCACCAGGCCCAATTTTAACCCACTCCTCCCCAGTGGAAATTGGGTGTAGAATCACCAGGCCCGATTTTAACCCACTCCCCCACAGCGGTAACTGGGTGTAGAATCACCAGGCCCGATTTTAACCCACTCCCCCCAAGTGGGAACTGGGTGTAGAATCACCAGGCCCGATTTTAACCCACTCCCCCCGAGTGGGAACTGGGTGCAGAATCACCAGGCCCGATTTTAACCCACTCCCCCACAGTGGGAACTGGGTGTAGAATCACCAGGCCCGATTTTAACCCACTCCTCCCCAGTGGGAACTGGGTGTAGAATCACCAGGCCCGATTTTAACCCCCCCACCCAGCAGGAACTGATTGTAGAATCACCAGGCCCGATTTTAATCCTGCCCATCCTCCCCCAGCGGGAACCAAGTGTAGAATCACCAGACCTGATTTTAACCCACTCCCCCACAGCGGGAACTAGGTGTAGAATCACCAGACCCGATTTTACCCCCTGCCCATCCCCCCAGCGGGAACCGATTTTAGTCACCAGGCCCGATTTTAACCCAATCCCCCCGGAGGGAACCAGGCGGGAGGGCGAGAGGTTAAAATGGCCGCAGTGACTTACCCCCACCCGACCCCACTGCCTTCACCATGAGTTGCTGTTTTGAATGAGAGGAGAAAGAAAGACTTGCATTTATATAGCGCCTTTCACAAACTCAGGATATCCCAAAGTGCTTTACAGCAAATGAAGTACTTTTGAAATGTACTCACTGTTGTAATGTAGGAAACACAGCAGACAATTTTCACACATAAACAGTGAAATAAATGACCAGATCATCTATCTGTTCAGGTGCTGTTTGAGGGATAAATATTGCCCAGGACACCGGGGAGAACTCCCCTGCTCTTCTTCGAAATCGTGCCGTGGGATCTTTTACGTCCACCTGAGGGGGCAGACGGGGTCTCGGTTTAACGTCTCATCCCAAAGACAGACTCACGGGCTCCACATTTACTGAGATGAATGTTGCTCGAGTTCCACATCCCTTTGAGTCTGTCGGTGCCCTGTGTGATTTTATATAATGGTTCTCGGGCTCCCAATGGAGCAGCAAAGGGCAATGTTTGTTCTGACAATGTCTGATCTACGGGCCATTACTGCTCATTTCCCATCCACCTGTGTGTTGTGTGATTGCCCTGCTCTAGTTAGGGTTAATATCCACTGCCTTTCTGTTACACGCCATTAATCACTGGTTAGACCCCAGCTGGAGTATTGTGTCCAATTCTGGGCACCGCACTTTAGGAAGGATGTGAAGGCCTTGGAGAGGGTGCAGAGGAGATTTACTAGAATGGGACCAGGGATGAGGGACTTCAGTTATGTGGAGAGACTGGAGAAGCTGGGGTTGTTCACCTCAGAGCAGAGAAGGTTAAGGGGAGATTTAATACACGTGTTCAAAATTATGAAGGACTTTGAACGAGTAAATAAGGAGAAACTGTTTCCAGTGGCAGGAGGGTCAGTAACCAGAGGACACAGATTGAAGGTAATTGGCAAAAGAACCAGAGGGGAGATGAGGAGAAATTATTTTACACAGCGAGTTGTTCTGATCTGGAATGCGCTGCCTGAAAGGGCGGTGGAAGCAGATTCAATAATAACTTTCAAAAGGGAATTGGATAAAAACTTGAAGGGGAAAAATTTGCAGAGCTCTGGGAAAGAGCAGGGGAGTGGGACTAATTGGATAGCTCTTTCAAAGAGCCAGCACAGGCACGATGGGCCAAATGGCCTCCTTCTGGGCTGTAAGATTCTATGATTCTACGGTTATGATTTATACTTGGAGCCAGGAACTCTGCAGGTGAGGGCGGAGGGGTAGATTTTCCCATGGGGAAACGGGAAGTGAAGTGAGTGCGTCACAATCGGTCCGATCGCAGTAGGTGAGCCTGTTGGGCCTGGAGGGAACAGTCCTCCTCCTCTGGGCCCACCAGCAGTGCAATAAAGGCCCTCACTCACCTCATGGATCGGCCATTCTCACCTCCTCTCACCTGACGAGATTCAGAAGCCCCGGGAAACCCCTGCAGGTGAGGCTTCAATTCATTTCAGACTGAGAATCAACAAAAAATTAATGACCTCAACTATCTCAATGAGGTAAATTGCCCCTTTAACAATCCGCCCGCCGGCATTAAGTGGGGGCGGGACTTCCGGGATTGGGCTGAGCCGCGTCCAAACGCCCCGGGGTTAAACCCGGAAGTGGGCGGGTTGGAGCCGGGTTGTGGCCGAGCTTCAAAAAGCTGTAATTTTAACCTCCCACAAACCCCCAACTCACCCGCTCTTTGGGGTTAAAATTACCCTCAATGATTTGACGATTCGATGATTTGATGATTCGGTGATTTGATGATTTGATGATTCGGTGATTTGGTGATTTGATGATTTGATGATTCAATGATTTGATGATTCGGTGATTTGATGATTTGATGATTCGGTGATTTGATGATTCGATGATTCGGTGATTTGATGATTCGGTGATTTGATGATTCGGTGATTTGGTGATTTGATGATTCGGTGAAAACCACGACACAGAATAGAAACATTCCCCACTTCCTGCTCCCTCTGTGTTTCCCGATTATCTTCCTGTATTATTGGGGCTTTCGGACCAGCTGAGGGACAGGGGAACATCTAAAGGGGGCGATCTTTACCCAGGGAAATCTCAAACTCACCACAACCCAACATCAGCAAAATCAAACCAGCCGTAATATTGACACAAAGAGACTTGATCCGAGTGACATTTAAATCAGCACATCGCAGAAGGAAACTTGTTTAAAGAGGATATTGGAAGCAGAATCACTCCTGCCTGATGTGGACTTTCTGGAGCCCACTCCTGATCCTCAGGAATATTTCCTGGGATTCATGAGCTGCTTCGAAGTTTACAGAAGGATTCAGAGATCGAGCCAATCATCTTCATTCATTAAATAGTAAGTCTGTTTCTCTGATAGTTTATTGTCTCTGTGTCTGTGTCTGTCTCTCTGTGTGTGTGTGTGTGTCTGTCTCTCTCTGTGTTTGGGGTAGATTGTGACTCTGGTGAGAGTGTAAAACGGGGGAGAGTGAATCGATGGCCTGTTTTACGTCTCTCCCCATTTTTATTTCCATTCACTTCACAACATTATTGTCAATAATGTCGAGGTCACCAGGAGGTCAGGAGGAGCTGGTGCGAGATTATTGCTGCAGGAATCAGATAGAAAACCCCCAGCTTCTGTTTTCCTAGAACAGGATGGACCCAGTGTCGGAGTCACTCCTTTCTCAGGGGCACTGGGCTCATTATTTACTATTTTATTATATTTTATATTATCGAGAAACCAAGGCTCAGGCCCAAAGTGCCGGATATTAACCGGGAGTAAATAAAGGGGACAAGAGAAGTGGGAGGTGAATCGGGAAGTAGAGATCGGGGAATTTCCCAGTGTCGCTGGCAAGGCCGGCATTTATTGCCCATCCCTAGTTGCCCCTTGAGAAGGTGGTGATGGGCCTTCTTCTTGAACCACTGCAGTCCGTGTGGTGACGGTTCTCACACAGTGCTGTTAGTTAGAGAGTTATTATTCCATGTAGTAATTTACCAGCAAATCTGGGAATGTTGGCCTTTATCTCGGGGGCTGGAATACAAAGGGGAGGAAGTGATGTTCCAGCTGTACAGAGCTCTGGTCAGACCACATCTGGAGACTGGGTTCAGTTCTGGGCACCGCACCTCAGGAAGGATATATTGGCCCTGGAGGGGGTGCAGCACAGATTCACCAGAATGATATCGGGGCTAAAAGGGTTAAATTATGAGGACAGGTTCCATAAACCAGGCTTGTATTCCCTCGAGTTTAGAAGATTGGAGGGTGATTTATTCAAGGTGTTTAAAATGATTAAAGGATTTGATAGAGTGGATAGAGAGAAACTATTTCCTCTGGAGGGAGAGTCCAGAACAAGGGGGAATTATCTTAAAATTAGAGCTCGGCCGTTCAGGGGTGATGTCAGGAAGCATTTCTTCACACAAAGGGGAGTGGAAATCTGGAACTCTCTCCCCCAAAAGGCTGTGGATGCTGGGGGTCAATTGTAGATTTCAAGACTGAGATCGATAGATTTTTGTTGGGTGAGGGTATCGAGGGATACGGAGCAAAGGAGGGTAAATGGAGTGAAGATACAGATCAGACATGATCTAATTGAATGGGCTGAATGGCCTCCTCCTGCTCCTATCTTCCTATTTATACAATGATTGTAGAATTTGATTGCTGTGATCGTCTCCCAGCCGAGATGTGATCAGGGGCAGTTGGAAAGATTATCTGTAATCACCACGCATTGTTCTCTGACTATATATGCTGTGCGTTTTTAGAACCCTTCACTCACCTGACGAAGGAGGTAAGCTCCGAAAGCTTGTGATTTAAAATAAAACTGTTGGACTATAACCTGGTGTTGTGCAAGTCCTTACATTTGTCCACCCCAGTCCATCACCGGCATCTCCACATCAGAATTAAACATGACCCTGGAATTTTATCGGTCTTTAGTCTGATTGTTGTAAACAGGGAGAACAGTTTAAAACCTCCCCTGTCAGGGAGCATTAACCCATCTTGAGCATCTTGTCAAAACCCCACTGACAGGACATAAAGTTACAGTCTCGACACCCACACATATTCTAATCATTTCTCACATCAGGAGATTAAATTTCCAGCTCCCTGACTTTGTGACTGAGTGTAAATAACATCATCGAGTGACAGAACAGGTCTGATTCAGCTCATCTCAGACTGGCTTCCAGATATTACATAGAATTACATCGAATGTACAGCACAGAAACAGGCCATTCGGCCCCACTGGTCTGTGCCGGTGTTTATGCTCCACACGAGCCTCCTCCAACCTTACTTCATCTCACCCGATCAACATATCCTTCTATTCCTTTCTCCCTCATGTGTTTATCCAGATATTTTGGAATTCTCTATCCCAGAGGGCTGTGGATGCTCAGTCATTGAGTATATTCTAGACTGAGATCAATAGATTTTTGGACTCTGAGGGAATCAAAGGATACGGGGATCGGGCGGGAAAGTGGAGTTGAGGTTGAAGATCAGCCATGATCTTATTGAATGACGGAGCAGGCTCGAGGGGCCGAATGGCCTACTCCTGCTCCTATTTCTTATGTTGTTATGTTCTTATTCCTCTTAAATGCATCTATACTTTTCACCTCAACTTCTCCTTATGGGAGCGAGTTCCACATTCTCACCACTCTCTGGGTAACAAAGTTTCTCCTGAATTCCCTATTGGATTTATTAGGGACTATCTCATATTTATGACCCCTAGTTCTGGCCTTCCCCACAAGTGGAAACATCTCCTCTACATCTACCCTATCAAACCCCTTCTTAATTTTAAAGCCCTCTATCAGGTCACCCCTCAGCCTTCTCTTTTCTAGTGAAACGAGCCCCAGCCTGTTCAACCTTTCCCAGTTCAGGCACCAGGTGATGACCAGAGACAGGAGCATTCGAGGAATAAACCCATCGGATCCGCTGTGTGTGGATCATTAACTGAGACAGTCGTGGGGAACCGATCGGAGCACAAATTGGTCCCAGTCCACAGTGTTTGAACAAATTATGGAAACGGGAGATCAGTGAATGAGTAAAATGCATCGAGTGGTCCAAAAACACTCAGAGTGCAAACAGAGCCCAGACCGGGAGCAGAATCGAAAATCATCAACGTGTTTTAGTGACTGGTTTCCTGACGTCTCTCCTCATCTCCCCTCTGGTTCTTCAACCAATTATCTTAAATCTCTGTCCTCTGGTTACTGACCCTCCCACCAATGGAAACAGTTTCTTCTTATTTACTCCATCAAAACCCCTCCCATCGCTGGGGGGATATGGGTTGAGTGTGATTGACGTTGATCTGGTGTGTTTACATCAACAGAGAGACAGAATGTTTGTCAGATGTTGTGTTGTGGAGACGGAGGATATTCGAATCTCAGTGTCCTGAGTGGGGATTGGTCCTGGTGACCCTTCCAATGGAGCAGATAACCCAGGATAGAAGAATGGAAGGAAGCAAGGAATAAGGAAAGGCCATTGGGCCCATCAGACCCACTCCCTCCACAGACTGTGCCCAATCCACACATAATGGAGGGACACTGAAGGGTGAGGATGAACAGAGAGAGCCTGGGGTTCAGATACATCATTCCCTGAGAGTGAGAGTGCAGGGAGATAAAGCCATAGAAAGGCCAAGAGCATCTGGGGTTTATTAAATAGGGTCACAGAGTACGAGAAGTGATGGTGAATTGACACAGAACATCAGTTAGACCCCAGTTAGAGACTGGGGACAGTTTTAGTGCCCCATTATAGAAAGGACATTAAATCCACAGAGAGTGAACAGTGGAGATTCACCAGGATGAGGCCAGGATGGGAAACTAGAGTTATGAGGAGAGATTTGAGAAACTGGGACTGTTTCCAGTGGAACAGAGAAGGTGAAGAGGAGATTTAATCGAGGTTTTAAAATGGTGAAGTGTTCTGATACAATGAAGAGGGAAAGATTATTTTACTCTGGTGTCGAGGGGAATCAATTTAAATGATTTAATGAAAGACTTGCATTAATATAGTTCCTTTCATGACCTCATGACATCCCAAAGCGTGTTACAGCTGATTACTTTTGACATAAGAAATAGGAGCAGGAGTAGGCCATTCGGCCCCTCGAGACTGCTCCGCCATTCAATAAGATCATGGCTGATCTTCAACCTCAACTCCACTTTCCCGCCTGATCCCCATATCCCTTGATTCCCCGAGAGTCCAAAAATCTATCGATCTCAGCTTGAATATACTCAACGACTGAGCATCCACAGCCCTCAGGGGTAGAGAATTCCAAAGAGTCACAACCCTCTGAGTGAAGAAATTTCTCCTCTACTCAGTCTTAGATGGCCGACCCCTTATCCTGAGACTATGCCTCCTAGTTCTAGACTCTCGAGCCAGGGGAGAAAGCCTCTCAGCATCTACCCTGTCAAACCCTCTCAGAATCTTTTTGGTTCAATGTGATCACCTCTCATTCTTCAAAACTCAAGAGGGGCCCATTCTACTCAATCTCTCCTCATAGGACAACCCTCTCATCCCAGGAATCAATCTAATGAACCTTTGTTGCACCGCCTCGAAGGCAAGTTTATCCTTCCTTAGGTAAGGAGACCAAAACTGTATACAGTACTCCAGGTATGGTCTCACCAAAGCCCTGTACAATTTCAGCAAGACTTCCTTACTCTTATACTCCAAACCCCTTGCAGTAAAGGCCAACAAACCATTTGCCTTTCCTATTGCTTTGTGCTTTGAGGTGTAGTCACTGTTGCAATATAGGAAATGTGGCAGCCAATGAGTGCACAGCAAGATCCCACAAACAGCAATGAGATCAATGACCAAATAATCTGTTTTAGTGATTTTGGTTGAGGCATAACGATTGGCCAGGACACCAAGGAGAACTCCCCTGCTCTTCTTCGAATAGTGGCTGTGGGATCTTTTACATCCACCTGAGAGGGCAGACGGGGCCTCGGTTTAACGTCTCATCCGAAAGACTGACCCTCCGACAGTGCAGCTCTCCCTCAGTACTGACCCACTGACAGTGCAGCACTCCCTCAGTACTGACCCTCCGACAGTGCAGCACTCCCTCAGTACTGACCCTCCGACAGTGCAGCACTCCCTCAGTACTGACCCTCCGACAGTGCAGCTCTCCCTCAGTACTGACCCTCCGACAGTGCAGCTCTCCCTCAGTACTGACCCTCCGACAGTGCAGCACTCCCTCAGTACTGACCCTCCTACAGTGCAGCTCTCCCTCAGTACTGACCCACTGACAGTGCAGCTCTCCCTCAGTACTGTACCGGGAGTGTTGGCCTGGATGATGGGCTCAATCAGCCAAGATGTGACTGGGCTGTGAATTTCAGAATGAAACATCAAAACTAATAAAGACAATAAAAGGGAACAAGCAGAGGCTCCATTTGAAAATCAGTGATGAGAAATTAGAGGTGGAAAGAGACATTTCAAATCCTCAGCAAGAGGAAATAATGAGCGTGGATCAGACATCTCATCAATAAACTGATCCCAGTGATCACAAATCACCAGGCATCTTCCCATCAGCCTCCCAGTCACCGGCTCAAAACTGATCCTCCAGATTTGTTTCATACACATTAAACTGCCGTCACTTTCAATCCAGTCCCAGAGATTGGGAGCATCGGACTCATATAATATATCTCCATCCATCACTGGGATTACTGGCTCATCTCACCTGTCAAACCTGTGGCAAAGGATTTGTCTGTTTAAACTGCTGTGAGAGTATCTCAATAATCACAATCTGTTCTAACAGTGCAATTTCACTAAAAGGAACATAGGAACAGGAGGAGGCCATTCAGCCCCTCGAACCTGTTCCACCATTCAATTCAATGGCTGTATCTTAACTCCATCGACCCGCCCTGGTTCAGACCTGACACTCCCAGTGCAGCACTGAGGGAGCGCTGCACTGTCGGAGGGTCAGTACTGAGGGAGCGCTGCACTGTCGGAGGGTCAGCACTGAGGGAGCGCTGCACTGTCGGAGGGTCAGGACTGAGGGAGCGCTGCACTGTCGGAGGGTCAGTACTGAGGGAGCGCTGCACTGTCGGAGGGTCAGTACTGAGGGAGCGCTGCACTGTCGGATGGTCAGTACTGAGGGAGCGCTGCACTGTCGGAGGGTCAGGACTGAGGGAGCGCTGCACTGTCGGAGGGTCAGTACTGAGGGAGCGCTGCAGTGTCGGAGGGTCAGTACTGAGGGAGCGCTGCACTGTCGGAGGGTCAGTACTGAGGGAGCGCTGCACTGTCGGAGGGTCAGTACTGAGGGAGCGCTGCACTGTCGGAGGGTCAGTACTGAGGAAGCGCTGCACTGTCGGAGGGTCAGTCCTGAGGGAGCGCTGCACTGTCGGAGGGTCAGTACTGAGGGAGCGCTGCACTGTCGGAGGGTCAGTACTGAGGGAGCGCTGCACTGTCGGAGGGTCAGTACTGAGGGAGCGCTGCACTGTCGGAGGGTCAGTACTGAGGGAGCGCTGCACTGTCGGAGGGTCAGTACTGAGGGAGCGCTGCACTGTCGGAGGGTCAGTACTGAGGGAGCGCTGCACTGTCGGAGGGTCAGTACTGAGGGAGCGCTGCACTGTCGGAGGGTCAGTACTGAGGGAGCGCTGCACTGTCGGAGGGTCAGTACTGAGGGAGCGCTGCACTGTCGGAGGGTCAGTACTGAGGGAGCGCTGCACTGTCGGAGGGTCAGTACTGCGGGAGCGCTGCACTGTCGGAGGGTCAGTACAGAGGGAGTGCTGCACTGTCAGAGGGGCCATCTTTTAGATGAGACATTAAACCGAGGCCCCGTCTGCCCTCTCAGGTCGACATTAAAGATCCCATGGCAGTGTTTCGAAGAAGAGCAGGGGAGTTCTCCCAGTGTCCTGGCGAATATTTAACACTCAACCAACATCACTGAAACAGATTATCTGGTGATTTATCTCATTGCTGTTTGTGGGATCTTGCTGTGCGCAAATTGGTTGCCATGTTTCCTACATTACAACAGTGACTACACTTCAAAATACTTCATTGGTTGTAAATCGCTTTGGGACGCACTGAGGTGGTGAAAGGCGCTATATAAATGCAAGTCTTTCTTTCTTTTCTGAGTGGGTTGTTTCTATGGTAACCGGAGAGTTCTGTCCAGGGACGTGGAATCCCTGAGATCACAGAACGATGGAATGCCCTGGGCCGGGGAGATGATTGTGGAAATAATCTTATTTTCTAACAGGGTTAACTTTCTGTCAGAAAGATTTTAAACAGAATAAGCTCAGAGTGTTCAGAACCACCTTCCCAATCCCATGAGCCTCTGGGAATGGGCCTCCATTGGCTGTAATTGATTCTCAGCGGTTTGGTTCCAGTGAGGAGAATTATAGCAGGAAATGCGAGGTTATGAAGGAACATTAAGGGCTCAGAGGCTTTCAGCAAAATCCTGCACCAAGAAAGGTATTTCTGGTCAACAAATATCTCCTCAGAGCAGAGAAGGTTAAGGGGAAATTTAATAGAGGTCTTCAAAATCAGGAGGGGTTTGATGGAGTAAATAAGGAGAAACTGTTTCCACTGGCAGGAGGGTCGGTAACCAACAGATTTAAGGGAATTGGCAAAAGAACCAGAGGGGAGATGAGGAGAATGTTTTATACGCAGCAAGTTGTTCTGATCTGGAATGCGCTGCCTGAAAGGGCGGTGGAAGCAGATTCAATAATAACTTTCAAAAGGGAATTGGATAAATACTTGAAAGTGAAAAATTTGTAGGGCTCTGGAGAAAGAGCGGGGGAGTGGGACGAATTGGATAGCTATTTAAAAGAGCCGGCACAGGCTTGAGGAGATGAATGGCCTCCTCCTGTTCCTATGAATGGTGGAACAGGCTCGAAGGGCTGAATGGCCTCCTCCTGTTCCTATGTTCCTATGAATGGTGGAACAGGCTTGAGGGGCTGAATGGCCTCCTGCTGTTCCTATGAATGGTGGGACAGACTCGAGGGGCTGAATGGCCTTCTCCTGTTCCTATGTTCCTATGAATGGTGGGACAGGCTCGAGGGACTGAATGGCCTCCTCCTGTTCTGATGTTCCTATGAATGGTGGAACAGACTCGAGGGGCTGAATGGCCTTCTCCTGTTTCGATGTTCCTGTGAATGGTGGGACAGGCTCGAGGGGCTGAATGGCCTCCTCCTGTTCCGATGTTCCTATGCATGGTGGAACAGACTCGAGGGGCTGAATGGCCTCCTCCTGTTTCGATGTTCCGATGAATGGTGGAACAGACTCGAGGGGCTGAATGGCCTCCTCCTGTTCCTATGTTCCTATGAATGGTGGAACAGGCTCGAGGGGCTGAATGGCCTCCTCCTGTTCCTATGTTCCTATGAATGGGGGAACAGGCTCGAGGGGCTGAATGGCCTCCTCCTGTTCCTATGTTCCTATGAATGGTGGAACAGGCTCGAGGGGCCTTTTACTTTCCTCACTAAGTGAGCTCAGTATCTGTAATTTTATTCCCACAATTGTCCTGTCCTGTCCTTTAATAATTGGGGCAAATTATTGCTCCTTTTTGCTTTATTTTTCATAGTTTCTGATGACCCTTTACATTATTTAACAGGCAGCGCAGAGCTAAGGTTTATTTCCGGGAGACTGATATCACAGACTTATATTATGGTCTGTGTGATGATCTCCTGCTGAGAGACAGGATCAGCACAGGTTTAACAGCTGCACAGAGTCCAGTCAGTCCCTTAGGTTTCTTATAACAAGAGTTGCTGCACAGAAATAGTCCAATAAATATGACAAGGAACAATCTGATATTTTAACCACAGAAATATTTCAATTCACAGACGTGTTAGAAACTGAAGGGCTTGAGGTGAAAATGGCAGACGGAGAATGCAGTGAGGTTTGTGGATTTAAGGCAATTCTCTCCAATTAAACAACAACTTGCATTTATATAGCGCCTTTAAAGTAGTAAAACATCCCAAGGCACTTCCCAGTGTCCTGGTTAATATTTATCCCTCAAGCAACATCACTAAAAACAGATGATCTGGTTATTATCACTTTGCTGTTTGTGGGATCTTGCTGTGTGCAAATTGGCTGCCGTGTTTCCTACATTACAACAGTGACTTCACTTCAAAAGTACTTCATTGGCTGGAAAGCACTTTGGGGTCGTGAGGTCGTGAAAGGCGCTATATAAATGCAAATCTTTCCTTTTTACAGAATATGAAAATTACATCCCGATAAAATGTGAGAATTAATGTAATGGTTATATTACTGGACCAGTAATCTCGAGACCTGGGTTAATAATCCAGGGTACGGGAGTGTAGTGGTTATATTACTGGACCAGTAATCTCGAGACCTGGGAGGTTAGGGAGGAAATTGCGGGTCCCCTAGCAGAGATATTTGAATCATCCACCGCTACAGGTGAGGTGCCTGAAGATTGGAGGGCAGCAAATGTTGTGCCTTTGTTTAAGAAGGGCGGCAGGGAAAAGCCTGGGAACTACAGACCGGTGAGCCTGACATCTGTAGTGGGTAAGTTGTTAGAGGGTATTCTGAGGGACAGAATCTACAGGCATTTGGAGAGGCAGGGACTGATTAGGAACGGTCAGCATGGTTTTGTGAGAGGAAAATCATGTCTCACGAATTTGATTGAGTTTTTTGAAGGGGTAACCAAGAAGATAGATGAGGGCTGTGCAGTAGACGTGGTCTACATGGACTTTAGCAAAGCCTATGACAAGGTACCGCATGGTAGGTTGTTACATAAGGTTAAATCTCACGGGATCCAAGGTGAGGTAGCCAATTGGATGCAAAATTGGATTGACGACAGAAGACAGAGGGTGGTTGTAGAGGGTTGTTTTTCAAACTGGATGCCTGTGACCAGCGGTGTGCCTCAGGGATCGGTGCTGGGTCCGCTGTTATTTGTTATTTATATCAATGATTTGGATGAGAATTTAGGAGGCATGGTTAGTAAGTTTGCAGATGACACCAAGATTGGTGGCATTGTGGACAGTGAAGAAGGTTATCTAGGATTGCAACGGGATCTTGATAAATTGGGCCAGTGGGCCGATGAATGGCAGATGGAGTTTAATTTAGATAAATGTGAGGTGATGCATTTTGGTAGATCGAATCGGGCCAGGACCTACTCCGTTAATGGTAGGGCGTTGGGGAGAGTTATAGAACAAAGAGATCTAGGAGTACAGGTTCATAGCTCCTTGAAAGTGGAGTTACAGGTGGATAGGGTGGTGAAGAAGGCATTCGGCATGCTTGGTTTCATTGGTCAGAACATTGAATACAGGAGTTGGGATGTCTTGTTGAAGTTGTACAAGACATTGGTAAGGCCACACTTGGAATACTGTGTACAGTTCTGGTCACCCTATTATAGAAAGGATATTATTAAACTAGAAAGAGTGCAGAAAAGATTTACTAGGATGCTACCGAGACTTGATGGTTTGACTTATAGGGAGAGGTCGGATAGACTGAGACTTTTTTCCCTGGAGAGTAGGAGGTTTAGGGGTGATCTTATAGAAGTCTATAAAATAATGAGGGGCATAGATAAGGTAGATAGTCA
Organism: Heptranchias perlo; assembly: GCF_035084215.1. Lineage (NCBI taxonomy): Eukaryota > Metazoa > Chordata > Chondrichthyes > Hexanchiformes > Hexanchidae > Heptranchias > Heptranchias perlo. The sequence goes on along the minus strand of NW_027139223.1, from coordinate 561,358 downwards.
AAATCGTTTCCCAAAGGTAGGGGAGTCTATAACGAGGGGGCATAGATTTAAGGTGAGAGGGGAGAGATACAAAAGGGTCCAGAGGGGCAATTTTTTCACTCAAAGGGTGGTGAGTGTCTGGAACAAGCTGCCAGAGGCAGTAGTAGAGGCGGGTACAATTTTGTCTTTTAAAAAGCATTTGGACAGTTACATGGGTAAGATGGGTATGGAGGGGTATGGGCCAAGTGCAGGCAACTGGGACTAGCTTAGTGGTATAAACTGGACGACATGGACATGTTGGGCCGAAGGGCCTGTTTCCATGTTGTAAACTTCCATGATTCTATGATTCTATGAAATAATCCAGGGTATGGTAGTGTAGTGGTTATATTACTGGACCAGTAATCTGGAGACCTGGGCTAATAATCCAGGGTACGGGAGTGTAGTGCTTATATTACTGGACCAGTAATCTCGAGACCTGGGCTAATAATCCAGGGTACGGGAGTGTAGTGGTTATATTACTGGACCAGTAATCTCGAGACCTGGGCTAATAATCCAGGGTACGGTAGTGTAGTGGTTATATTACTGGACCAGTAATCTCGAGACCTGGGCTAATAATCCAGGGTACGGGAGTGTAGTGGTTATATTACTGGACCAGTAATCTCGAGACCTGGGCTAATAATCCAGGGTACGGGAGTGTAGTGGTTATATTACTGGACCAGTAATCTCGAGACCTGGGCTAATAATCCAGGGTACGGGAGTGTAGTGGTTATATTACTGGACCAGTAATCTCGAGACCTGGGCTAATAATCCAGGGTACGGGAGTGTAGTGGTTATGTTACTGGACCAGTAATCTCGAGACCTGGGCTAATAATCCAGGGTACGGGAGTGTAGTGGTTATATTACTGGACCAGTAATCTCGAGACCTGGGCTAATAATCCAGGGTACGGGAGTGTAGTGGTTATATTACTGGACCAGTAATCTCGAGACCTGGGCTGATAATCCAGGGTACGGTAGTGTAGTGGTTATATTACTGGAGCAGTAATCTCGAGACCTGGGCTAATAATCCAGGGTACGGTAGTGTAGTGGTTATATTACTGGACCAGTAATCTCGAGACCTGGGCTAATAATCCAGGGTACGGTAGTGTAGTGGTTATATTACTGGACCAGTAATCTCGAGACCTGGGCTAATAATCCAGGGTACGGGAGTGTAGTGGTTATATTACTGGACCAGTAATCTCGAGACCTGGGCTAATAATCCAGGGTACGGTAGTGTAGTGGTTATATTACTGGACCAGTAATCTCGAGACCTGGGCTAATAATCCAGGGTACGGGAGTGTAGGGGTTATATTACTGGACCAGTAATCTCGAGACCAGGGCTAATAATCCAGGGTACGGGAGTGTAGTGGTTATATTACTGGACCAGTAATCTCGAGACCTGGGCTAATAATCCAGGGTACGGGAGTGTAGTGGTTATATTACTGGACCAGTAATCTCGAGACCTGGGCTAATAATCCAGGAAATCCCACCCTGGCAGTTTGAGAATTTGAGTTCAGTTGAGAAAATGTGTTAATAAAAAGCTGGTGTGAGTGAACATGTCCGGTGATAACACGACACTCCTGGGTGAAGCTCTGGATTAAATCTGTCCCCAGTCCGCGTTTCCTGCTCTGTGACTACGTACAAGAGACGGGGAAACAATGACTGATTTGTCCATCAGCTGATTAAGACTTTGCCAGAATTGTAATCCACAGTCCGGGTTTGTAAGCAGAGAATCTGTTGGTCAATCAGGGCGACTAATTTGACACATTTACATATTTGCTTTGCAAATTTGACTTGTTAATCGAATGTTAATGTCTAATTATTGAAGCATGAAGATTATAAATGATTGCTGCCACTGCCTATTATAATCCCAGGACCCGATTACCGTGAGCTCCCGGACACTCACTGTTCACTCAGTGCGGAGTGTTATTGGGGCCGGGGTGTCGGGGACACAATGTGGGGGTGGGTGTCTCTCTGTGTGTGTGTGTGTGTCTGTCTGTGTGTGTGTGATTATATGCGTGTCCGTGTGTCTTTGTGTCCGTGTCTCTGTGTGTCTCTGTGTCTGTGTGTCTCTGTCTGTGTGTCTGTCTGTGTGTCTGTGAATCTCTGTGTCTCTGTGTGTGTGTGTGTCTGTCTGTGTGTGTCTGTATGTGTCCATCTCTGTCTGTCTGTCTGTGTGCCTGTATGTGTGTCTGTGTATGTGTCTCTGTGCGTGTGTGTATATCTATGTCTGTCTGTGTGTGTGTGTGTGTATCTATGTCTGTGTGTGTGTGTGTGTGTATCTATGTCTGTGTGTCTGTGTGTGTCTCTCTCTGTGTGTCCGTGTCTCTGTGTCTGTGTGTGTGTCTCTCTCTGTGTCTCTGTGTGTCTCTCTCTCTGTGTCTGTGTGTGTGTGTGTCTCTGTCTCTGTGTGTCTGTGTCTCTCTGTCTCTGTCTCTCTGTCTCTGTGCGTGTTACTAAAGTGACGATGTGACGGGTGACAGCAGCTTGTTTCAGTATCTGGAGCAGTGAGAGTCTCGCCTGTCCCTCACTATCCTGTTTCTCAGTCTCGGTCTGAGCTGTGAGTTGCCCTCCTTTGACCAGCGACCCTCAGACACAGATGAGGAGGGCAGAGGGGCAGTGCCAGTGTATTGGTGCCAGGCCGATGACAGATCTCCTGCCATCCTCTCCCCTCCCTTCAGTCCTGTGGGACACGGACCCTCCATATGGAGGTGGGAGAGTGAGGGTAAAATGTGTTCACAGATGGTGAGCTCAGGGGAGGAGCCACTCGCTGGAGAATCTTTCACATCCAATTAACACCGAGAGAAAAGGGAAATTTCTACAGAGCAATTAAACTGGATAAACACAGGAGGGAGAAAGGAATAGAAGGATATGCTGATAGGGTGAGATGGAGAGGGGAGGGAGGAGGCTCGTGTGGAGAATAAACACCGACATGGACCAGTTGGGCCGAATGGCCTGTTTCTGTGCTGTAAATTCGATGTAACTCTGTATCAGTCAGACAGAATATTTATAAACCAGGTAAACAATCAGCTCAGACTGGCCCTAAAACCCACAATAATTAGACGGTGATTAATGTGTGACACCGTTTCCATATCAAGGACATCAAGAAAGAAAGACTGGGATTTCTACAGCGCCTCCCACAACCTCAGGATGTCCCAAAACACTTCACAGACAATTCAGTACTTTTGAGGTGTAGTCACTGTTATGTTTGCAAACTCGGCAACAAATTTGTGCACAGCAAGATCCCACACACAGCATAGGAACACAGGAACAGGAGGAGGCCATTCAGCCCATCAAGCCTGTTTCGCCATTCAATTAGATCACGGCTGATCTGTATCTGAACTCCATTTACCCGTCTTGGTTCCGTAACCCTTAATCCCCTCACCCAACAAAAATCCATCAATCTCAGTTCTGAAATTTTCAATTGACCCCCAGCCTCAACAGCTTTTGGGGGAGAGAGTTCCAGATTTCCACTCCCCTTTGTGTGAAGAAATGTTTCCTGACATCACCCCTGAACGCCGAGCTCTAATTTTAAGATTATTCCCCCTTGTTCTGGGCTCTCCCACCAGAGGAAATAGTTTCTCTCTATCAAATTGCAGGGTTTGGACCAAGGAGCTTCACAGGAGCGATTATCAGACAAAAATGTGACACCGGGCCACATAAGGACATATTCGGACAGGTGACCAAAACTTGGTCAAAGAGGCAGGTTTTAAGGAGCGTCTTAAAGAAGGAGAAAGAGTTGGAGAGGCAAAGAGGTTTAGGGGGGTAATTCCAGAGCTTAGGGCCCAGACAGCTGAAGGCACGGCCGCCAGTGGTGGAGCGATGGGAGTGTGGGATGGACAAGAGGCCAGAATTGGAGGAAGGCAGAGATCTCGGAGGATTGTAGGGCTGGAGGGGGTTACAGAGATAGGGAGGGGTGTAGGGCTGGAGGGGGTTACAGAGATAGGGAGGGGTGTAGGGCTGGAGGGGGTTACAGAGATAGGGAGGGGTGTAGGGCTGGAGGAGGTTACAGAGATAGGGAGGGGTGTAGGGCTGGAGGAGGTTACAGAGATAGGGAGGGGTGTAGGGCTGGAGGAGGTTACAGAGATAGGGAGGGGTGTAGGGCTGGAGGAGGTTACAGAGATAGGGAGGGGTGTAGGGCTGGAGGAGGTTACAGAGATAGAATCATAGAATCATAGAATCATAGAAGTTACAACATGGAAACAGGCCCTTCGGCCCAACATGTCCATGTCGCCCAGTTTATACCACTAAGCTAGTCCCAATTGCCTGCACTTGGCCCATATCTCTCTATACCCATCTTACCCATGTAACTGTCCAAATGCTTTTTAAAAGACAAAATTGTACCCGCCTCTACTGCTGCCTCTGGCAGCTCGTTCCAGACACTCACCACCCTTTGAGTGAAAAAATTGCCCCTCTGGACCCTTTTGTATCTCTCCCCTCTCACCTTAAATCTATGCCCCCTCGTTATAGACTCCCCTACCTTTGGAAAAGATTTTGACTATCGACCTTATCTATGCCCCTCATTATTTTATAGACTTCTATAAGATCACCCCTTAACCTCCTACTCTCCAGGGAAAAAAGTCCCAGTCTGTCTAACCTCTCCCTGTAAGTCATAGGGAGGGGTGTAGGACTGGAGGAGGTTACAGAGATAGGGAGGGGTGTAGGGTTGGAGGAGGTTACAGAGATCGGGAGGGGTATAGGGCTGGAGGGGGTTACAGAGATAGGGAGGGGTGTAGGGCTGGAGGGGGTTACAGAGATAGGGAGGGGTATAGGGCTGGAGGAGGTTACAGAGATAGGGAGGGGTGTAGGGCTGGAGGAGGTTACAGAGATCGGGAGGGGTGTAGGGCTGGAGGGGGTTACAGAGATAGGGAGGGGTGTAAGGCTGGAGGGGGTTACAGAGATAGGGTGGGGTGCAGGGCTGGAGGGGGTTACAGGGATCGGGAGTACACTATTGTACCCGTCTTAATAACAGAGATTGACCCACAGTTTTATTCCTTGTGCAGTGATGGGGGAACGAATGTGCTGAGGGTCACTGGGATGTCTCTCTGTTTAACGCCATCATCTGATGGAATGATGCTCAGATGGACCTTGGAATAAACACCTTGTCTGGGATTTCATTAATCACTGGCAGCAATTAACAGGACATTCAATTACTAAATAGTTGCCCCAACTTGTCATGTGTCAGTCCCGCTGAATCTCCGATATTCAGTATAATGGGGGTTAAGTGGTTGATTCCTTCATCTTCCAGCTCTCACCAGTTACATTATTTCCTCTCGAGGTGACTGATTTAATTTGTGATTCTAATAACCTTTGGTTGAGATGTTTTGACTGTAATGATTTTCTGTCCTTGTCGCTCAGTGTCTGAAGCCCAGGACTGGGGACGAGCTTGTTGGTCTGCCTGGTGTCAGAAGGTGGAGTGAAGTGAAGTGTTGAGGATGAGTTTGAGCTGACAGTAATGGGACTGAGAGCAGGCCTTGCTCAACTCAGTGCAGGAATCAGTGGGCTGGAGGGCAGGTCAATAAGTGGCATCTCTTAAACAGTTCAATAAAAGGAAGAGAATCTCCTTCTACAAACTCCGAGCTCTCGCAGCCACTCACCGTCATGGGGCAAGAAGACATCAGCCAATGGGAATCCATCTGTGGCCCTATTGGAGGAGGAGCAGAGAGTTCTCCCAGTGTCCACGTCAACATTCCTCCAACAACCAACTGAGAGTTTCCATCGACCTATCGCAATAATATGGAGGGTGAACGAAGGCAGCCTCGGAGAATCATTGGTACCTTCCGGAACATGAGGAGGAACAGATCTACCTGTGGGCCCCACAACCCTCCGAGATCTCCGCGTTCCTCCAACTCTGGCCTCTTGTCCATCCCTCACTCCCTTCACCCCACCATTGGCGGCCGTGCCTTCAGCTGTCTGGACCCCAAACTCTGGAATTCCCTCCCTAAACCTCTCCCCCTCTCCCCCTCTCTCTCCTCCTTTAAGACCCTCCTTAAAACCTCCCTCTTTGACCAAGCTTTTGATCACCTGTCCTAATATCTCCTTCTTTGATTCGGTGTTAAATTTTGTCTGATTTACACTCCTGTGAAGCTCCTTGGGATGTTTTACTCCGTTAAAGGCGCTATATAAATGCAAGTTGTTGTTGATCGATCCTGTCCTATAATCGAATTCCACACACGGACAATCCAATCTACGAGAGACGGTAATAAACAGACCAATAAATATATGAGCCGGGTGATTCCTGAGTCAGGGTTTCATTCGATTCATCCTCTTTATCCACTTCATTCTTTCACAGAGATATTAATTCCACTTTCTCTTTATTTGAATCTCCCGGAGGATTTGGGCTCAGATTATCTTCACCTATCGGTGTGTTCCATTTCATTTCCTTTAATACCTGTTACATGTCACCTCGTCCTCATTGGTGGAAAATCGAATATTAATAAAATTAGGCTCACAATCAGTCTCACTCTTTGCTCTCAGTACGGACAGAGAGTGATGTCAGTACGGAGAGTGATGTCAGTACAGAGAGTGATGTCAGTACGGAGAGTGATGTCAGTACTGATGGAGCGTGATGTCAATACGGAGAGTGATGTCAGTACGGAGAGTGATGTCAGTACTGATGGAGAGTGATGTCAGTACGGAGAGTGATGTCAGTATGAAGAGTGATGTCAGTACGGAGAGTGATGTCAGTACTGACAGAGAGTGATGTCCGTACGGAGAGTGATGTCCATACGGAGAGTGATGTCATTCCGGACGGAGAGTGATGATATTCCGGATGGAGAGTGATGATATTCCGGATGGAGAGTGATGTCATTCCGGACGGAGAGTGATGTCAGTATGAAGAGTGATGTCAGTACGGAGAGTGATGTCAGTACGGACGGAGAGTGATGTCAGTACGGATGGAGAGTGATGTCAGTACCGGCAGAGAGTGATGTCAGTACTGACGGAGAGTGATGTCAGTACTGACAGAGAGTGATGTCAGTGCGGAGAGTGATGTCAGTACTGGTGGAGAATGATGTCAGGACGGAGAGTGATGTCAGTACTGGCGGAGAGTGATGTCAGTACTGGCGGAGAGTGATGTAAGTACTGGCGGAGAGTGATGTCAGTACTGGCGGAGAGTGATGTCAGTACGGAGAGTGATGTCAGTACTGACAGAGAGTGATGTCCGTACGGAGAGTGATGTCATTCCGGACGGAGAGTGATGTCATTCCGGACGGAGAGTGATGTCATTCCGGACGGAGAGTGATGTCATTCCGGATGGAGAGTGATGTCAGTATGAAGAGTGATGTCAGTGTGGAGAGTGATGTCAGTACGGACGGAGAGTGATGTCAGTACGGAGAGTGATGTCAGTACTGGCAGAGAGTGATGTCAGTACTGACGGAGAGTGATGTCAGTACGGAGAGTGATGTCATTCCGGACGGAGAGTGATGTCATTCCGGACGGAGAGTGATGTCATTCCGGACGGAGAGTGATGTCATTCCGGACAGAGAGTGATGTCATTCCGGATGGAGAGTGATGTCAGTATGAAGAGTGATGTCAGTGTGGAGAGTGATGTCAGTACGGACGGAGAGTGATGTCAGTACGGAGAGTGATGTCAGTACTGGCAGAGAGTGATGTCAGTACTGACGGAGAGTGATGTCAGTACGGAGAGTGATGTCAGTACTGGCGGAGAGTGATGTCAGTACGAAGAGTGATGTCAGCACTGGCGGAGAGTAATGTCAGTGCTGGTGGAGAGTAATGTCAGCACTGGCGGAGAGTGATGTCAGTCCTGGCGGAGAGTGATGTCAGCTCCCAGTCTCGGACTGTTTGAGAAGGTGTCCTTGTCAGTGAGATGCTCTCCAATCACTTGGTTTTAATCCTTAGCTTCTGACCTTCTGTGAATAGAATCAGTGGAGGTGGATTCTCTCTGAGGAGCCGCACAGACTGAATATACATTTGTGTCTCAGTCACTGAGACTGGTTTCATTTATTAGCCCAGTTTACAGGACTCTGACCCTTGACCCCGGCCATCGGCTAATTTGATTGTGAGGATAAAACAGCAGCTTCGATTTAACAGAAACGTTAAACTCTGAGTCTGGAACATTTCCAGGAGCAATCTTTCTATCTGGGCCTCCTCCGTGACCAATGTATTAAACGGCCATCATTTCTGAATGGATGATCTGTGATCTGAGCATGTTGGGACACTGGAGAGAGGAGAGATCTTTGTTTCTGTGTCGACAAAGAACTTTATCATCCTCGATGGACAAAACTCGGCAACAGAAATCTTTTTATCGAGAGAGATTTTGCAGAGACTGCTGGAAAGGGTAAGGTTTAAATCTCAGATAGTTTGTTGAAAGGACCTCCTGCAGAATCATTAACTCAAATATAAGAGAGAAAGAAAGAGAGAGAGAGAAGAAAGAGAGAGAGAGAGAGAGAAAGAGAGAGAGAGAAGAACTTACAAGGAAGAAAGGATGAACTTGCATTTCTGTAGCACCTTTCACAACCTCAGGATGTCCCAAAGTGCTTTACAGCCAATGAAGACACTCACCACTCAAAGGGTGGTGAGTGTCTGGAACGAGCTGCCAGAGGCAGTAGTAGAGGCAGGTACAATTTTATCTTTTAAAAAGCATTTGGACAGTTACATGGGTAAGATGGGTCTAGAGGGATATGGGCCAAGTGCAGGCAATTGGGACTAGCTTAGTGGTATAAACTGGGCGACATGGACATGTTGGGCCGAAGGGCCTGTTTCCATGTTGTAAACTTCCATGATTCTACTTCTATGAAGTTCTTTTGAAGTGTATGAAAGGCAGCAGCCAATTGGGGCACAGCAAGATCCCACAAACAGCAATGAGATAATGACCAGATCATCTGTTTTAGAGATGTTGGTTGAGGGATAAAATTGGCCAGGACATCGGGGAGAACTCCCCTGCTCTTCGTCGACTAGTGTTATGGGATCTTTTACATCCACCTGAGAGGGCAGATGCGGCCTTGGTTTAACGGCTAATCCAAAAGACGACACCCCCGACAGTGCAGCACTCCCTCAGTACTGACCCTCCGACAGTGCAGCACTCCCTCAGTACTGACCCTCCGACAGTGCAGCACTCCCTCAGTACTGACCCTCCGACAGTGCAGCACTCCCTCAGTACTGACCCTCCGACAGTGCAGCACTCCCTCAGGACTGACCCTCTGACAGTGCAGCACTCCCTCAGTACTGACCCTCCGACAGTGCAGCACTCCCTCAGTACTGACCCTCCGACAGTGCCGCACTCCCTCAGCACTGACCCTCCGACAGTGCCGCACTCCCTCAGTACTGACCCTCCGACAGTGCCACACTCCCTCAGTACTGACCCTCCGACAGTGCCACACTCCCTCAGGACTGAACCTCCGACGGTGCAGCACTCCCTCAGTACTGACCCTCCAACAGTGCCGCGCTCCCTCAGTACTGCCCCTCCGACAGTGCAGCACTCCCTCAGTACTGACCCTCCGACAGTGCAGCACTCCCTCAGTACTGACCCTCCGACAGTGCAGCACTCCCTCAGTACTGACCCTCCGACAGTGCCGCACTCCCTCAGTACTGACCCTCCGACAGTGCCACACTCCCTCAGTACTGACCCTCCGACAGTGCGGCACTCCCTCAGCACTGACCCTCCGACAGTGCCGCACTCCCTCAGTACTGACCCTCCGACAGTGCCACACTCCCTCAGTACTGACCCTCCGACAGTGCCACACTCCCTCAGGACTGACCCTCCGACGGTGCAGCACTCCCTCAGTACTGACCCTCCGACAGTGCCACACTCCCTCAGTACTGACCCTCCGACAGTGCCGCACTCCCTCAGTACTGACCCTCCGACAGTGCCACACTCCCTCAGTACTGACCCTCCGACAGTGCAGCACTCCCTCAGTACTGACCCTCCGACAGTGCAGCACTCCCTCAGTACTGACCCTCCGACAGTGCCGCACTCCCTCAGTACTGACCCTCCGACAGTGCCACACTCCCTCAGTACTGACCCTCCGACAGTGCCACACTCCCTCAGGACTGAACCTCCGACGGTGCAGCACTCCCTCAGTACTGACCCTCCAACAGTGCCGCGCTCCCTCAGTACTGCCCCTCCGACAGTGCAGCACTCCCTCAGTACTGACCCTCCGACAGTGCAGCACTCCCTCAGTACTGACCCTCCGACAGTGCAGCGCTCCCTCAGTACTGACCCTCCGACAGTGCCGCACTCCCTCAGTACTGACCCTCCGACAGTGCCGCACTCCCTCAGTACTGACCCTCCGACAGTGCCACACTCCCTCAGTACTGACCCTCCGACAGTGCGGCACTCCCTCAGCACTGACCCTCCGACAGTGCCGCACTCCCTCAGTACTGACCCTCCGACAGTGCCACACTCCCTCAGTACTGACCCTCCGACAGTGCCACACTCCCTCAGGACTGACCCTCCGACGGTGCAGCACTCCCTCAGTACTGACCCTCCGACAGTGCCACACTCCCTCAGTACTGACCCTCCGACAGTGCCGCACTCCCTCAGTACTGACCCTCCGACAGTGCCACACTCCCTCAGTACTGACCCTCCGACAGTGCAGCACTCCCTCAGTACTGACCCTCCGACAGTGTAGCACTCCCTCAGTACTGACCCTCCGACAGTGCCGCACTCCCTCAGTACTGACCCTCCGACAGTGCAGCACTCCCTCAGTACTGACCCTCCGACAGTGCAGCACTCCCTCAGTACTGACCCTCCGACAGTGCAGCACTCCCTCAGTACTGACCCTCCGACAGTGCCGCACTCCCTCAGTACTGACCCTCCGACAGTGCAGCACTCCCTCAGTACTGACCCTCCGACAGTGCCGCACTCCCTCAGTACTGACCCTCCGACAGTGCCGCACTCCCTCAGTACTGACCCTCCGACAGTGCAGCACTCCCTCAGTACTGACCCTCCAACAGTGCAGCACTCCCTCAGTACTGACCCTCCGACAGTGCAGCTCTCCCTCAGTACTGACCCTCCGACAGTGCCGCACTCCCTCAGTACTGACCCTCCGACAGTGCAGCTCTCCCTCAGTACTGACCCTCCGACGGTGCAGCACTCCCTCAGTACTGACCCTCCGACAGTGCAGCACTCCCTCAGTACTGACCCTCCGACAGTGCAGCTCTCCCTCAGTACTGACCCTCCGACAGTGCAGCTCTCCCTCAGTACTGACCCTCCGACAGTGCCGCACTCCCTCAGTACTGACCCACCGACAGTGCAGCACTCCCTCAGTACTGACCCTCCGACAGTGCCGCACTCCCTCAGTACTGACCCTCCGACAGTGCCGCACTCCCTCAGTACTGACCCTCCGACAGTGCCGCACTCCCTCAGTACTGACCCTCCGACAGTGCCACACTCCCTCAGTACTGACCCTCCGACAGTGCCACACTCCCTCAGTACTGACCCTCCGACATTGCCACACTCCCTCAGTACTGACCCTCCGACAGTGCAGCGCTCCCTCAGTCCTGCACTGGGAGTGTCGGCCTGGATTATGTTCTCAAGTCTCCCGAGTGGGACTTGAACCCACGACCTTCTGACTCAGAGGCTCTTTCCCCATCGCCCTGTAAATTTCTCCTTTTCAAGTATTTATCCGATTCCCTTTTGAAAGTTATTATTGAATCTGCTTCCACCGCCCTTTCAGGCAGCGCATTCCAGATCAGAACAACTCGCTGCGTAAATAAATTCCCCTCATCTCCCCTCTGGTTCTTTTACCAATTCCCTTAAATCTGGGTCCTCTGGTTACCGACCCTCCCACCACTGGAAACAGTTTCTCCTTATTTATCGCCCAGAAGTCAAAATCGACCCCATTTCCCTCCCCTGCCTCGGTCTCGAGGGAACAATTGCCCCTGATGTTCAGAGAAAGGATCAACGATACTTTTATCATTGGAACTGACTTTCCTTTCAGATACTGATTCACATCATTCGCTCGACACTGACCTCCCCGAGAGCATTCGCTAAATCCTTGTGGGATGATTCATTCCCAGTGATGTCCGCAGGTTTCCAAAATTTATTGAATTATTTTCACACAAGACAGGTGTTTTCCTGAGTTTGTGTTGAATGTAAGTGGAGTTTACTCATCACAGGTTTTTTTATTCATTCCTGGGATGTGGGCGTCGCTGGCAAGGCCGGCATTTATTGCCCATCCCCAGTTGCCCCTTGAGAAGGTGGTGATGGGCCTTCTTCTTGAACCGCTGCAGTCCGTGTGGTGAAGGTTCTCCCACAGTGCTGTTCGGTCGGGAGTTCCAGGATTTGGACCCAGTGACGATGAAGGAACGGCCGATATATGTCCAAGTCGGGATGGTGTGTGACTCGGAGGGGAACTTGGAGGTGACGGTGTTCCCATGCACCTGCTGCCCTTGTCCTTCTCGGTGGTGGAGGTGGTGGGTTTGGGAGGTGCTGTCGAAGAAGCCTTGGCGAGTTGCTGCAGTGCATCCTGTGGATGGGACACACTGCAGGCACGGTGCGCCAGTGGGGGAGGGAGTGGGTGTTTAAGGTGGGGGAGGAGTGGGTGTTTAAGGTGGGGGAGGGAGTGGGTGTTTAAGGTGGGGGAGGGAGGGAGTGTTTAAAGTGGGGGAGGGAGTGGGTGTTTAAGGTGGGGGAGGGAGTGGGTGTTTAAGGTGGGGGAGGGAGTGGTGTTTAAGGTGGGGGAGGGAGTGGGTGTTTATGGTGGGGGTGGGAGTGGGTGTTTAAGGTGGGGGAGGGAGTGGGTGTTTATGGTGGGGGTGGGAGTGGGTGTTTAAGGTGAGGGAGGGAGTGGGTGTTTAAGGTGGGGGAGGGAGTGGGTGTTCAAGGTGGGGGAGGGAGTGGGTGTTTAAGGTGGGGGAGGGAGCAGGTGTTTAAGGTGGGGGAGGGAGTGGGTGTTTAAGGTGGGGGAGGGAGTGGGTGTTCAAGGTGGGGGAGGGAGTGGGTGTTTAAGGTGGGGGAGGGAGTGGGTGTTTAAGGTGGAGGAGGGAGCGGGTGTTTAAGGTGGGGGAGGGAGTGGGTGTTTAAGGTGGGGGAGGGAGTGGGTGCTTAAGGTGGGGGAGGGAGTGGGTGTTTAAGGTGGGGGAGGGAGTGGGTGTTTAAGGTGGGGGAGGGAGTGGGTGATTAAGGTGGGGGAGGGAGTGGGTGTTTAAGGTGGGGGAGGGAGCGGGTGTTTAAGGTGGGGGAGGGAGCGGGTGTTTAAGGTGGGGGAGGGAGTGGGTGTTTAAGGTGGGGGAGGGAGCGGGTGTTTAAGGTGGGGGAGGGAGTGAGTGTTTAAGGTGGGGGAGGGAGTGGGTGTTTAAGGTGGGGGAGGGAGTGGGTGATTAAGGTGGGGGAGGGAGTGTGTGTTTAAGGTGGGGGAGGGAGTGGGTGTTCAAGGTGGGGGAGGGAGTGTGTGTTTAAGGTGGGGGAGGGAGTGGGTGTTTAAGGTGGGGGAGGGAGTGGGTGTTTAAGGTGGGGGAGGGAGTGGGTGCTTAAGGTGGGGGAGGGAGTGGGTGTTTAAGGTGGGGGAGGGAGTGGGTGTTTAAGGTGGGGGAGGGAGTGGGTGTTTAAGGTGGGGGAGGGAGTGGGTGCTTAAGGTGGGGGAGGGAGTGGGTGTTTAAGGTGGGGGAGGGAGTGGGTGTTTAAGGTGGTGGAGAGAGTGGGTGTTTAAGGTGGGGGAGGGAGCGGGTGTTTAAGGTGGGGGAGGGAGTGGGTGTTTAAGGTGGGGGAGGGAGTGGGTGTTTAAGGTGGGGGAGGGAGTGGGTGTTTAAGGTGGGGGAGGGAGTGGGTGTTTAAAGTGGGGGAGGAAGTGGGTGTTTAAGGTGGGGGAGGGAGTGGGTGTTTAAGGTGGAGGAGGGAGTGGGTGTTTAAGGTGGGGGAGGGAGTGTGTGTTTAAGGTGGGGGAGGGAGTGGGTGTTTAAGGTGGTGGAGAGAGTGGGTGTTTAAGGTGGGGGAGGGAGTGGGTGTTTAAGGTGGGGGAGGGAGCGGGTGTTTAAGGTGGGGGAGGGAGTGTGTGTTTAAGGTGGGGGAGGGAGTAGGTGTTCAAGGTGGGGGAGGGAGTGGGTGTTCAAGGCGGGGGAGGGAGTGGGTGTTTAAGGTGGGGGAGGGAGTGGGTGTTTAAGGTGGGGGAGGGAGTGGGTGTTTAAGGTGGGGGAGGGAGTGGGTGTTTAAGGTGGGGGAGGGAGTGGGTGTTTAAGGTGGGGGAGGGAGTGGGTGTTCAAGGTGGGGGAGGGAGTGGGTGTTTAAGGTGGGGGAGGGAGCGGGTGTTTAAGGTGGGGGAGGGAGTGGGTGTTTAAGGTGGGGGAGGGAGTGGGTGTTTAAGGTGGGGGAGGGAGTGGGTGTTTAAGGTGGGGGAGCGAGTGGGTGTTCAAGGTGGGGGAGGGAGTGGGTGTTTAAGGTGGGGGAGGGAGTGGGTGTTTAAGGTGGGGGAGCGAGTGGGTGTTCAAGGTGGGGGAGGAGTGGGTGTTTAAGGTGGGGGAGGGAGGGAGTGTTTAAAGTGGGGGAGGGAGTGGGTGTTTAAGGTGGGGGAGGGAGTGGGTGTTTAAGGTGGGGGAGGGAGTGGTGTTTAAGGTGGGGGAGGGAGTGGGTGTTTAAGGTGGGGGAGGGAGTGGGTGTTTAAGGTGGGGGAGGGAGTGGGTGTTTAAGGTGAGGGAGGGAGTGGGTGTTTAAGGTGGGGGAGGGAGCGGGTGTTCAAGGTGGGGGAGGGAGTGGGTGTTTAAGGTGGGGGAGGGAGTGGGTGTTTAAGGTGGGGGAGGGAGTGGGTGTTTAAGGCGGGGGAGGGAGTGGGTGTTTAAGGTGGGGGAGGAGTGGGTGTTTAAGGTGGGGGAGGGAGGGAGTGTTTAAAGTGGGGGAGGGAGTGGGTGTTTAAGGTGGGGGAGGGAGTGGGTGTTTAAGGTGGGGGAGGGAGTGGTGTTTAAGGTGGGGGAGGGAGTGGGTGTTTATGGTGGGGGTGGGAGTGGGTTTTTAAGGTGGGGGAGGGAGTGGGTGTTTATGGTGGGGGTGGGAGTGGGTGTTTAAGGTGAGGGAGGGAGTGGGTGTTTAAGGTGGGGGAGTGAGTGGGTGTTCAAGGTGGGGGAGGGAGCGGGTGTTTAAGGTGGGGGAGGGAGTGGGTGTTTAAGGTGGGGGAGGGAGTGGGTGTTCAAGGTGGGGGAGGGAGTGGGTGTTTAAGGTGGGGGAGGGAGTGGGTGTTTAAGGTGGAGGAGGGAGCGGGTGTTTAAGGTGGGGGAGGGAGTGGGTGTTTAAGGTGGGGGAGGGAGTGGGTGCTTAAGGTGGGGGAGGGAGTGGGTGTTTAAGGTGGGGGAGGGAGTGGGTGTTTAAGGTGGGGGAGGGAGTGGGTGATTAAGGTGGGGGAGGGAGTGGGTGTTTAAGGTGGGGGAGGGAGCGGGTGTTTAAGGTGGGGGAGGGAGCGGGTGTTTAAGGTGGGGGAGGGAGTGGGTGTTTAAGGTGGGGGAGGGAGCGGGTGTTTAAGGTGGGGGAGGGTGTGGGTGATTAAGGTGGGGGAGGGAGTGTGTGTTTAAGGTGGGGGAGGGAGTGGGTGTTCAAGGTGGGGGAGGGAGTGTGTTTTTAAGGTGGGGGAGGGAGTGGGTGTTTAAGGTGGGGGAGGGAGTGGGTGCTTAAGGTGGGGGAGGGAGTGGGTGTTTAAGGTGGTGGAGAGAGTGGGTGTTTAAGGTGGGGGAGGGAGCGGGTGTTTAAGGTGGGGGAGGGAGTGGGTGTTTAAGGTGGGGGAGGGAGTTGGTGTTTAAGGTGGGGGAGGGAGTGGGTGTTTAAGGTGGGGGAGGGAGTGGGTGTTTAAGGTGGGGGAGGGAGTGGGTGTTTAAGGTGGGGGAGGGAGTGGGTGTTTAAGGTGGAGGAGGGAGTGGGTGTTTAAGGTGGGGGAGGGAGTGTGTGTTTAAGGTGGGGGAGGGAGTGGGTGTTTAAGGTGGTGGAGAGAGTGGGTGTTTAAGGTGGGGGAGGGAGTGGGTGTTTAAGGTGGGGGAGGGAGCGGGTGTTTAAGGTGGGGGAGGGAGTGTGTGTTTAAGGTGGGGGAGGGAGTAGGTGTTCAAGGTGGGGGAGGGAGTGGGTGTTCAAGGTGGGGGAGGGAGTGGGTGTTTAAGGTGGGGGAGGGAGTGGGTGTTTAAGGTGGGGGAGGGAGTGGGTGTTTAAGGTGCGGGAGGGAGTGGGTGTTTAAGGTGGGGGAGGGAGTGGGTGTTTAAGGTGGGGGAGGGAGTGGGTGTTCAAGGTGGGGGAGGGAGTGGGTGTTTAAGGTGGGGGAGGGAGCGGGTGTTTAAGGTGGGGGAGGGAGTGGGTGTTTAAGGTGGGGGAGGGAGTGGGTGTTTAAGGTGGGGGAGGGAGTGGGTGTTTAAGGTGGGGGAGCGAGTGGGTGTTCAAGGTGGGGGAGGGAGTGGGTGTTTAAGGTGGGGGAGGGAGTGGGTGTTTAAGGTGGGGGAGCGAGTGGGTGTTCAAGGTGGGGGAGGGAGTGGGTGTTTAAGGTGGGTGAGGGAGTGGGTGTCTCAGGTGCGGGAGGTAGTGGGTGTTCAAGGTGGGGGAGGGAGTGGGTGTTTAAGGTGGGGGAGGGAGTGGGTGTTTAAGGTGGGGGAGGGAGTGGGTGTTTAAGGTGGGGGAGGGAGTGGGTGTTTAAGGTGGGGGAGGGAGTGGGTGTTTAAGGTGGGGGAGCGAGTGGGTTTTCAAGGTGGGGGAGGGAGTGGGTGTTTAAGGTGGGGGAGGGAGTGGGTGTTTAAGGTGGGGGAGCGAGTGGGTGTTCAAGGTGTGGGAGGGAGTGGTTGTTTAAGGTGGGGGAGGGAGTGGGTGTTTAAGGTGGGGGAGGGAGTGGGTGTTTAAGTTGGGGGAGGGAGTGGGTGATTAAGGTGGGGGAGGGAGTGGGTGTTTAAGGTGGGGGAGGGAGTGGGTGTTCAAGGTGGGGGAGGGAGTGTGTGTTTAAGGTGGGGGAGGGAGTGGGTGTTTAAGGTGGGGGAGGGAGTGGGTGCTTAAGGTGGGGGAGGGAGTGGGTGTTTAAGGTGGGGGAGGGAGTGGGTGTTTAAGGTGGTGGAGGGAGTGGGTGTTTAAGGTGGGGGAGGGAGCGGGTGTTTAAGGTGGGGGAGGGAGTGGGTGTTTAAGGTGGGGGAGGGAGTGGGTGTTTAAGGTGGGGGAGGGAGTGGGTGTTTAAGGTGGGGGAGGGAGTGGGTGTTTAAGGTGGGGGAGGGAGTGGGTGTTTAAGGTGGGGGAGGGAGTGGGTGTTTAAGGTGGAGGAGGGAGTGGGTGTTTAAGGTTGGGGAGGGAGTGTGTGTTTAAGGTGGGGGAGGGAGTGGGTGTTTAAGGTGGTGGAGAGAGTGGGTGTTTAAGGCGGGGGAGGGAGTGGGTGTTTAAGGTGGGGGAGGGAGTGGGTGTTTAAGGTGGGGGTGGGAGTGTGTTTAAGGTGGTGGAGAGAGTGGGTGTTTAAGGTGGGGGAGGGAGTGGGTGTTTAAGGTGGGGGAGGGAGCGGGTGTTTAAGGTGGGGGAGGGAGTGGGTGTTTAAGGTGGGGGAGGGAGTGGGTGTTTAAGGTGGGGGAGGGAGTAGGTTTTCAAGGTGGGGGAGGGAGTGGGTGTTCAAGGTGGGGGAGGGAGTGGGTGTTTAAGGTGGGGGAGGGAGTGGGTGTTTAAGGTGGGGGAGGGAGTGGGTGTTTAAGGTGGGGGAGGGAGTGGGTGTTTAAGGTGGGGGAGGGAGCGGGTGTTTAAGGTGGGGGAGGGAGTGGGTGTTTAAGGTGGGGGAGGGAGTGGGTGTTTAAGGTGGGGGAGGGAGTGGGTGTTCAAGGTGGGGGAGGGAGTGGGTGTTTAAGGTGGGGGAGGGAGCGGGTGTTTAAGGTGGGGGAGGGAGTGGGTGTTTAAGGTGGGGGAGGGAGTGGGTGTTTAAGGTGGGGGAGGGAGTGGGTGTTTAAGGTGGGGGAGCGAGTGGGTGTTCAAGGTGGGGGAGGGAGTGGGTGTTTAAGGTGGGGGAGGGAGTGGGTGTTTAAGGTGGGGGAGCGAGTGGGTGTTCAAGGTGGGGGAGGGAGTGGGTGTTTAAGGTGGGGGAGGGAGTGGGTGTTTAAGGTGCGGGAGGGAGTGGGTGTTCAAGGTGGGGGAGGGAGTGGGTGTTTAAGGTGGGGGAGGGAGTGGGTGTTTAAGGTGGGGGAGGGAGTGGGTGTTTAAGGTGGGGAGGGAGTGGGTGTTTAAGGTGGGGGAGGGAGTGGGTGTTTAAGGTGGGGGAGCGAGTGGGTGTTCAAGGTGGGGGAGGGAGTGGGTGTTTAAGGTGGGGGAGGGAGTGGGTGTTTAAGGTGGGGGAGCGAGTGGGTGTTCAAGGTGTGGGAGGGAGTGGGTGTTTAAGGTGGGGGAGGGAGTGGGTGTTTAAGGTGGGGGAGGGAGTGGGTGTTTAAGGTGGGGGAGGGAGTGGGTGTTTAAGGTGGGGGAGGGAGTGGGTGTTTAAGGTGGGGGAGGGAGTGTGTGTTTAAGGTGGGGGAGGGAGTGGGTGTTTAAGGTGGGGGAGGGAGTGTGTGTTTAAGGTGGGGGAGGGAGTGGGTGTTTAAGGTGGGGGAGGGAGTGGGTGTTCAAGGTGGGGAGGGAGTGTGTGTTTAAGGTGGGGGAGGGAGTGGGTGTTTAAGGTGGGGGAGGGAGTGGGTGTTTAAGGTGGGGGAGGGAGTGGGTGTTTAAGGTGGGGGAGGGAGTGTGTGTTTAAGGTGGGGGAGGGAGTGGGTGTTTAAGGTGGGGTAGGGAGTGTGTGTTTAAGGTGGGGGAGGGAGAGAGTGTTTAAGGTGGGGGAGCGAGTGGGTGTTTATGGTGGGGGTGGGAGTGGGTGTTTAAGGTGAGGGAGGGAGTGGGTGTTTAAGGTGGGGGAGGCAGTGGGTGTTCAAGGTGGGGGAGGGAGTGTGTGTTTAAGGTGGGGGAGGGAGTGGGTGTTTGAGGCGGGGGAGGGCGTGTGTGTTTAAGGTGGGGGAGGGAGCGGGTGTTTAAGGTGGGGGAGGGAGTGGGTGTTTAAGGTGGGGGAGGGAGCGGGTGTTTAAGGTGGGGAAGGGAGTGGGTGTTCAAGGTGGGGGAGGGAGTGGGTGTTTAAGGTGGGGGAGGGAGTGGGTGTTTAAGGTGGGGGAGGGAGTGGGTGTTTAAGGTGGGGGAGGGAGTGGGTGTTCAAGGTGGGGGAGGGAGTGGGTGTTTAAGGTGGGGGAGGGAGTGGGTGTTTAAGGTGGGGGAGCGAGTGGGTGTTCAAGGTGGGGGAGGGAGTGGGTGTTTAAGGTGGGGAGGGAGTGGGTGTTTAAGGTGGGGGAGGGAGTGGGTGTTCAAGGTGGGGGAGGGAGTGTGTGTTTAAGGTGGGGGAGGGAGTGGGTGTTTAAGGTGGGGGAGGGAGTGGGTGTTTAAGGTGGGGGAGGGAGTGCATGTTTAAGGTGGGGGAGGGAGTGGGTGTTTAAGGTGGTGGAGAGAGTGGGTGTTTAAGGTGGGGGAGGGAGTGGGTGTTTAAGGTGGGGGAGGGAGTGGGTGTTTAAGGTGTTGGAGAGAGTGGGTGTTTAAGGCGGGGGAGGGAGTGGGTGTTTAAGGTGGGGGAGGGAGTGGGTGTTTAAGGTGGGGGTGGGAGTGGGTGTTTAAGGTGGTGGAGAGAGTGGGTGTTTAAGGTGGGGGAGGGAGTGGGTGTTTAAGGTGGGGGAGGGAGCGGTTGTTTAAGGTGGGGGAGGGAGTGGGTGTTTAAGGTGGGGGAGGGAGTGGGTGTTTAAGGTGGGGGAGGGAGTAGGTGTTCAAGGTGGGGGAGGGAGTGGGTGTTCAAGGTGGGGGAGGGAGTGGGTGTTTAAGGTGGGGGAGGGAGTGGGTGTTTAAGGTGGGGGAGGGAGTGGGTGTTTAAGGTGGGGGAGGGAGTGGGTGTTTAAGGTGGGGGAGGGAGTGGGTGTTCAAGGTGGGGGAGGGAGTGGGTGTTTAAGGTGGGGGAGGGAGTGGGTGTTTAAGGTGGGGGAGCGAGTGGGTGTTCAAGGTGGGGGAGGGAGTGGGTGTTTAAGGTGGGGGAGGGAGTGGGTGTTTAAGGTGGGGGAGGGAGTGGGTGTTCAAGGTGGGGGAGGGAGTGTGTGTTTAAGGTGGGGGAGGGAGTGGGTGTTTAAGGTGGGGGAGGGAGTGGGTGTTTAAGGTGGGGGAGGGAGTGGGTGTTTAAGGTGGGGGAGGGAGTGGGTGTTTAAGGTGGGGGAGGGAGTGGGTGTTTAAGGTGGGGGAGGGAGTGGGTGTTTAAGGTGGGGGAGGGAGTGTATGTTTAAGGTGGGGGAGGGAGTGGGTGTTTAAGGTGGGGGAGGGAGTGTGTGTTTAAGGTGGGGGAGGGAGTGGGTGTTTAAGGTGGGGGAGGGAGTGGGTGTTCAAGGTGGGGGAGGGAGTGTGTGTTTAAGGTGGGGGAGGAAGTGGGTGTTTAAGGTGGGGGAGGGAGTGGGTGTTTAAGGTGGGGGAGGGAGTGGGTGTTTAAGGTGGGGGAGGGAGTGGGTGTTTAAGGTGGGGGAGGGAGTGTGTGTTTAAGGTGGGGGAGGGAGTCGGTGTTTAAGGTGGGGGAGGGAGTGTGTGTTTAAGGTGGGGGAGGGAGAGAGTGTTTAAGGTGGGGGAGGGAGTGGGTGTTTATGGTGGGGGTGGGAGTGGGTGTTTAAGGTGAGGGAGGGAGTGGGTGTTTAAGGTGGGGGAGGGAGTGGGTGTTCAAGGTGGGGGAGGGAGTGTGTGTTTAAGGTGGGGGAGGGAGTGGGTGTTTAAGGCGGGGGAGGGCGTGTGTGTTTAAGGCGGGGGAGGGAGCGGGTGTTTAAGGTGGGGGAGGGAGTGGGTGTTTAAGGTGGGGGAGGGAGCGGGTGTTTAAGGTGGGGAAGGGAGTGGGTGTTCAAGGTGGGGGAGGGAGTGGGTGTTTAAGGTGGGGGAGGGAGTGGGTGTTTAAGGTGGGGGAGGGAGTGGGTGTTTAAGGTGGGGGAGGGAGTGGGTGTTCAAGGTGGGGGAGGGAGTGGGTGTTTAAGGTGGGGGAGGGAGTGGGTGTTTAAGGTGGGGGAGCGAGTGGGTGTTCAAGGTGGGGGAGGGAGTGGGTGTTTAAGGTGGGGGAGGGAGTGGGTGTTTAAGGTGGGGGAGGGAGTGGGTGTTTAAGGTGGGGGAGGGAGCGGGTGTTTAAGGTGGGGGAGGGAGTGGGTGTTTAAGGTGGTGGAGAGAGTGGGTGTTTAAGGTGGGGGAGGGAGCGGGTGTTTAAGGTGGGGGAGGGAGTGGGTGTTTAAGGTGGGGGAGGGAGTGGGTGTTTAAGGTGGGGGAGGGAGAGGGTGTTTAAGGTGGTGGAGAGAGTGGGTGTTTAAGGCGGGGGAGGGAGTGGGTGTTTAAGGTGGGGGAGGGAGTGGGTGTTTAAGGTGGGGGTGGGAGTGGGTGTTTAAGGTGGTGGAGAGAGTGGGTGTTTAAGGTGGGGGAGGGAGTGGGTGTTTAAGGTGGGGGAGGGAGCGGGTGTTTAAGGTGGGGGAGGGAGTGGGTGTTTAAGGTGGGGGAGGGAGTGGGTGTTTAAGGTGGGGGAGGGAGTAGGTGTTCAAGGTGGGGGAGGGAGTGGGTGTTCAAGGTGGGGGAGGGAGTGGGTGTTTAAGGTGGGGGAGGGAGTGGGTGGTTAAGGTGGGGGAGGGAGTGGGTGTTTAAGGTGGGGGAGGGAGTGGGTGTTTAAGGTGGGGGAGGGAGTGGGTGTTTAAGGTGGGGGAGGGAGTGGGTGTTTAAGGTGGGGGAGGGAGTGGGTGTTCAAGGTGGGGGAGGGAGTGGGTGTTTAAGGTGGGGGAGGGAGTGGGTGTTTAAGGTGGGGGAGCGAGTGGGTGTTCAAGGTGGGGGAGGGAGTGGGTGTTTAAGGTGGGGGAGGGAGTGGGTGTTTAAGGTGGGGGAGGGAGTGGGTGTTCAAGGTGGGGGAGGGAGTGTGTGTTTAAGGTGGGGGAGGGAGTGGGTGTTTAAGGTGGGGGAGGGAGTGGGTGTTTAAGGTGGGGGAGGTAGTGGGTGTTTAAGGTGGGGGAGGGAGTGGGTGTTTAAGGTGGGGGAGGGAGTGGGTGTTTAAGGTGGGGGAGGGAGTGGGTGTTTAAGGTGGGGGAGGGAGTGGGTGTTTACGGTGGGGGAGGGAGCGGGTGTTTAAGGTGGGGGAGGGAGAGAGTGTTTAAGGTGGGGGAGGGAGTGGGTGTTTATGGTGGGGGTGGGAGTGGGTGTTTAAGGTGAGGGAGGGAGTGGGTGTTTAAGGTGGGGGAGGGAGTGGGTGTTCAAGGTGGGGGAGGGAGTGGGTGTTTAAGGTGGGGGAGGGAGTGGGTGTTTAAGGTGGGGGAGGGCGTGTGTGTTTAAGGTGGGGAAGGGAGAGAGTGTTTAAGGTGGGGGAGGGAGTGGGTGTTCTAGGTGGGGGAGGGAGTGGGTGTTTAAGGTGGGGGAGGGAGTGGGTGTTCAAGGTGGGGTAGGGAGCGGGTGTTTAATGTGGGGGAGCGAGTGGGTGTTCAAGGTGGGGGAGGGAGTGGGTGTTTAAGGTGGGGGAGGGAGTGGGTGTTTAAGGTGGGGGAGGGAGTGGGTGTTCAAGGTGGGGGAGGGAGTGTGTGTTTAAGGTGGGGGAGGGAGTGGGTGTTTAAGGTGGGGGAGGGAGTGGGTGTTTAAGGTGGGGGAGGGAGTGGGTGTTTAAGGTGGGGGAGGGAGTGGGTGTTTAAGGTGGTGGAGAGAGTGGGTGTTTAAGGTGGGGGATGGAGCGGGTGTTTAAGGTGGGGGAGGGAGTGGGTGTTTAAGGTGGGGGAGGGAGTGGGTGTTTAAGGTGGGGGAGGGAGTGGGTGTTTAAGGTGGGGGAGGGAGTGTGTGTTTAAGGTGGGGGAGGGAGTGGGTGTTTAAGGCGGGGGAGGGAGTGGGTGTTTAAGGTGGGGGAGGGAGTGGGTGTTTAAGGTCGGGGTGGGAGTGGGTGTTTAAGGTGGTGGAGAGAGTGGGTGTTTAAGGTGGGGGAGGGAGTGGGTGTTTAAGTTGGGGGAGGGAGCGGGTGTTTAAGGTGGGGGAGGGAGTGGGTGTTTAAGGTGGGGGAGGGAGTGGGTGTTTAAGGTGGGGGAGGGAGCGGGTGTTTAAGGTGGGGGAGGAAGCGGGTGTTTAAGGTGGGGGAGGGAGTGGGTGTTTAAGGTGGGAGAGGGAGTGGGTGTTTAAGGTGGGGGAGGGAGTGTGTGTTTAAGGTGGGGGAGGGAGAGAGTGTTTAAGGTGGGGGAGGGAGTGGGTGTTTATGGTGGGGGTGGGAGTGGGTGTTTAAGGTGAGGGAGGGAGTGGGTGTTTAAGGTGGGGGAGGGAGTGGGTGTTCAAGGTGGGGGAGGGAGTGTGTGTTTAAGGTGGGGGAGGGAGTGGGTGTTTAAGGTGGGGGAGGGCGTGTGTGTTTAAGGTGGGGAAGGGAGAGAGTGTTTAAGGTGGGGGAGGGAGTGGGTGTTCAAGGTGGGGGAGGGAGTGGGTGTTTAAGGTGGGGGAGGGAGTTGGTGTTTAAGGTGGGGGAGGGAGTGGGTGTTTAAGGTGGGGGAGGGAGTGGGTGTTCAAGGTGGGGGAGGGAGTGTGTGTTTAAGGTGGGGGAGGGAGTGGGTGTTTAAGGTGGGGGAGGTAGTGGGTTTTTAAGGTGGGGGAGGGAGTGGGTGTTTAAGGTGGGGGAGGGAGTGTGTGTTTAAGGTGGGGGAGGGAGTGGGTGTTTAAGGCGGGGGAGGGAGTGGGTGTTTAAGGTGGGGGAGGGAGTGGGTGTTTAAGGTGGGGGTGGGAGTGGGTGTTTAAGGTGGTGGAGAGAGTGGGTGTTTAAGGTGGGGGAGGGAGTGGGTGTTTAAGTTGGGGGAGGGAGCGGGTGTTTAAGGTGGGGGAGGGAGTGGGTGTTTAAGGTGGGGGAGGGAGTGGGTGTTTAAGGTGGGGGAGGGAGCGGGTGTTTAAGGTGGGGGAGGAAGCGGGTGTTTAAGGTGGGGGAGGGAGTGGGTGTTTAAGGTGGGAGAGGGAGTGGGTGTTTAAGGTGGGGGAGGGAGTGTGTGTTTAAGGTGGGGGAGGGAGAGAGTGTTTAAGGTGGGGGAGGGAGTGGGTGTTTATGGTGGGGGTGGGAGTGGGTGTTTAAGGTGAGGGAGGGAGTGGGTGTTTAAGGTGGGGGAGGGAGTGGGTGTTCAAGGTGGGGGAGGGAGTGTGTGTTTAAGGTGGGGGAGGGAGTGGGTGTTTAAGGTGGGGGAGGGCGTGTGTGTTTAAGGTGGGGAAGGGAGAGAGTGTT
The DNA here is from genome assembly GCF_035084215.1 of Heptranchias perlo. Lineage (NCBI taxonomy): Eukaryota > Metazoa > Chordata > Chondrichthyes > Hexanchiformes > Hexanchidae > Heptranchias > Heptranchias perlo. Next base: position 537,242 of record NW_027139223.1, on the reverse strand, counting down.
TAAGGTGGGGGAGGGAGTGGGTGTTCAAGGTGGGGGAGGGAGTGGGTGTTTAAGGTGGGGGAGGGAGTTGGTGTTTAAGGTGGGGGAGGGAGTGGGTGTTTAAGGTGGGGGAGGGAGTGGGTGTTCAAGGTGGGGGAGGGAGTGTGTGTTTAAGGTGGGGGAGGTAGTGGGTGTTTAAGGTGGGGGAGGGAGTGTGTGTTTAAGGTGGGGGAGGGAGTGTGTGTTTAAGGTGGGGGAGGGAGTGTGTGTTTAAGGTGGGGGAGGGAGTGTGTGTTTAAGGTGGGGGAGGGAGTGTGTGTTTAAGGTGGGGGAGGGAGTGGGTGTTTAAGGTGGGGGAGGGAGTGGGTGTTTAAGGTGGGGGAGGGAGTGGGTGTTTAAGGTGGGGGAGGGAGTGGGTGTTTAAGGTGGGGGAGGGAGTGGGTGTTTATGGTGGGGGTGGGAGTGGGTGTTTAAGGTGAGGGAGGGAGTGGGTGTTTAAGGTGGGGGAGGGAGTGGGTGTTCAAGGTGGGGGAGGGAGTGGGTGTTTAAGGTGGGGGAGGGAGTGGGTGTTCAAGGTGGGGGAGGGAGTGTGTGTTTAAGGTGGGGGAGGGAGTGGGTGTTTAAGGTGGGGGAGGGAGTGGGTGTTCAAGGTGGGGGAGGGAGTGTGTGTTTAAGGTGGGGGATGGAGTGGGTGTTTAAGGTGGGGGAGGGAGTGGGTGCTTAATGTGGGGGAGGGAGTGGGTGTTTAAGGTGGGGGAGGGAGTGGGTGTTTAAGGTGGGGGAGGGAGTGGGTGTTTAAGGTGGGGGAGGGAGTGGGTGTTTAAGGTGGGGGAGTGAGTGTGTGTTTAAGGTGGGGGAGGGAGTGGGTGTTTAAGGTGGTGGAGAGAGTGGGTGTTTAAGGTGGTGGAGAGAGTGGGTGTTTAAGGTGGGGGAGGGAGTGGGTGTTTAAGGTGGTGGAGAGAGTGGGTGTTTAAGGTGGTGGAGAGAGTGGGTGTTTAAGGTGGGGGAGGGAGTGGGTGTTTAAGGTGGGGGTGGATGTTTAAGGTGGGGGAGGGAGCGGGTGTTTAAGGTGGGGGAGGGAGTGGGTGTTTAAGGTGGGGGAGGGAGTGGGTGTTTAAGGTGGGGGAGGGAGTGGGTGTTTAAGGTGGGGGAGGGAGTGGGTGTTTAAGGTGGGGGAGGGAGTGGGTGTTCAAGGTGGGGGAGGGAGTGGGTGTTTAAGGTGGGGGAGGGAGTGGGTGTTCAAGGTGGGGTAGGGAGCGGGTGTTTAATGTGGGGGAGCGAGTGGGTGTTCAAGGTGGGGGAGGGAGTGGGTGTTTAAGGTGGGGGAGGGAGTGGGTGTTTAAGGTGGGGGAGGGAGTGGGTGTTCAAGGTGGGGGAGGGAGTGTGTGTTTAAGGTGGGGGAGGGAGTGGGTGTTTAAGGTGGGGGAGGGAGTGGGTGTTTAAGGTGGGGGAGGGAGTGGGTGTTTAAGGTGGGGGAGGGAGTGGGTGTTTAAGGTGGGGGAGGGAGTGGGTGTTTAGGGTGGGGGAGGGAGTGTGTGTTTAAGGTGGGGGAGGGAGTGGGTGTTTAAGGCGGGGGAGGGAGTGGGTGTTTAAGGTGGGGGAGGGAGTGGGTGTTTAAGGTGGGGGTGGGAGTGGGTGTTTAAGGTGGTGGAGAGAGTGGGTGTTTAAGGTGGGGGAGGGAGTGGGTGTTTAAGTTGGGGGAGGGAGCGGGTGTTTAAGGTGGGGGAGGGAGTGAGTGTTTAAGGTGGGGGAGGGAGTGGGTGTTTAAGGTGGGGGAGGGAGCGGGTGTTTAAGGTGGGGGAGGAAGCGGGTGTTTAAGGTGGGGGAGGGAGTGGGTGTTTAAGGTGGGAGAGGGAGTGGGTGTTTAAGGTGGGGGAGGGAGTGTGTGTTTAAGGTGGGGGAGGGAGAGAGTGTTTAAGGTGGGGGAGGGAGTGGGTGTTTATGGTGGGGGTGGGAGTGGGTGTTTAAGGTGAGGGAGGGAGTGGGTGTTTAAGGTGGGGGAGGGAGTGGGTGTTCAAGGTGGGGGAGGGAGTGTGTGTTTAAGGTGGGGGAGGGAGTGGGTGTTTAAGGTGGGGGAGGGCGTGTGTGTTTAAGGTGGGGAAGGGAGAGAGTGTTTAAGGTGGGGGAGGGAGTGGGTGTTCAAGGTGGGGGAGGGAGTGGGTGTTTAAGGTGGGGGAGGGAGTGGGTGTTTAAGGTGGGGGAGGGAGTGGGTGTTTAAGGTGGGGGAGGGAGTGGGTGTTCAAGTTGGGGGAGGGAGTGTGTGTTTAAGGTGGGGGAGGGAGTGGGTGTTTAAGGTGGGGGAGGTAGTGGGTGTTTAAGGTGGGGGAGGGAGTGGGTGTTTAAGGTGGGGGAGGGAGTGTGTGTTTAAGGTGAGGGAGGGAGTGGGTGTTTAAGGTGGGGGAGGGAGTGGGTGTTCAAGGTGGGGGAGGGAGTGGGTATTTAAGGTGGGGGAGGGAGTGGGTGTTTAAGGTGGGGGAGGGAGTGGGTGTTCAAGGTGGGGGAGGGAGTGTGTGTTTAAGGTGGGGGAGGGAGTGGGTGTTTAAGGTGGGGGAGGGAGTGGGTGTTCAAGGTGGGGGAGGGAGTGTGTGTTTAAGTTGGGGGAGGGAGTGGGTGTTTAAGGTGGGGGAGGGAGTGGGTGCTTAATGTGGGGGAGGGAGTGGGTGTTTAAGGTGGGGGAGGGAGTGGGTGTTTAAGGTGGGGGAGGGAGTGTGTGTTTCAGGTGGGGGAGGGAGTGGGTGTTTAAGGTGGTGGAGAGAGTGGGTGTTTAAGGTGGGGGAGGGAGTGGGTGTTTAAGGTGGTGGAGAGAGTGGGTGTTTAAGGTGGTGGAGAGAGTGGGTGTTTAAGGTGGGGGAGGGAGTGGGTGTTTAAGGTGGGGGAGGGAGTGGGTGTGTAAGGTGGGGGAGGGAGTGGGTGTTTAAGGTGGTGGAGAGAGTGGGTGTTTAAGGTGGTGGAGAGAGTGGGTGTTTAAGGTGGAGGAGGGAGTGGGTGTTTAAGGTGGTGGAGAGAGTGGGTGTGTAAGGTGGGGGAGGGAGTGGGTGTTTAAGGTGGTGGAGAGAGTGGGTGTTTAAGGTGGTGGAGAGAGTGGGTGTTTAAGGTGGGGGAGGGAGTGGGTGTTTAAGGTGGTGGAGAGAGTGGGTGTTTAAGGTGGTGGAGAGAGTGGGTGTTTAAGGTGGGGGAGGGAGTGGGTGTTTAAGGTGGGGGAGGGAGTGGGTGTTTAAGGTGGGGGAGGGAGTGTGTGTTTAAGGTGGGGGAGGGAGCGGGTGTTTAAGGTGGGGGAGGGAGTGGGTGTTTAAGGTGGTGGAGAGAGTGGGTGTTTAAGCTGGTGGAGAGAGTGGGTGTTTAAGGTGGTGGAGAGAGTGGGTGTTTAAGGTGGGGGAGGGAGCGGGTCTTTAAGGTGGGGGAGGGAGTGGGTGTTTAAGGTGGGGGAGGGAGTGGGTGTTTAAGGTGGTGGAGAGAGTGGGTGTTTAAGGTGGGGGAGGGAGTGGGTGTTTAAGGTGGGGGAGCGAGTGGGTGTTTAAGGTGGGGGAGGGAGTGGGTGTTTAAGGTGGTGGAGAGAGTGGGTGTTTAAGGTGGTGGAGAGAGTGGGTGTTTAAGGTGGGGGAGGGAGTGGGTGTTTAAGGTGGGGGAGGGAGTGGGTGTTTAAGGTGGGGGAGGGAGTGGGTGTTTAAGGTGGGGGAGGGAGTGGGTCTTTAAGGTGGGGGAGGGAGTGGGTGTTTAAGGTGGGTGAGGGAGCGGGTGTTTAAGGTGGTGGAGAGAGTGGGTGTTTAAGGTGGGGGAGGGAGTGGGTGTTTAAGGTGGGGGAGGGAGTGGGTGTTTAAGGTGGGGGAGGGAGTGGGTGTTTAAGGTGGGTGAGGGAGTGGGGGTTTAAGGTGGGGGAGGGAGTGGGTGTTTAAGGTGGGGGAGGGAGTGGGTGTTTAAGGTGGGGGAGGGAGTGGGTGTTTAAGGTGGTGGAGAGAGTGGGTGTTTAAGGTGGTGGAGAGAGTGGGTGTTTAAGGTGGGGGAGGGAGTGGGTGTTTAAGGTGGGGGAGGGGGTGGGTGTTTAAGGTGGGGGAGGGAGTGGGTGTTTAAGGTGGGGGAGGGAGTGGGTCTTTAAGGTGGGGGAGGGAGTGGGTGTTTAAGGTGGGTGAGGGAGCGGGTGTTTAAGGTGGTGGAGAGAGTGGGTGTTTAAGGTGGGGGAGGGAGTGGGTGTTTAAGGTGGGGGAGGGAGTGGGTGTTTAAGGTGGGGGAGGGAGTGGGTGTTTAAGGTGGGGGAGGGAGTGGGTGTTTGAGGTGGTGGAGAGAGTGGGTGTTTACGGTGGGGGAGGGAGTGGGTGTTTAAGGTGGGGGAGGGAGTGTGTGTTTAAGGTGGGGGAGGGAGTGGGTGTTTACGGTGGGGGAGGGAGCGGGTGTTTAAGGTGGGGGAGGGAGAGAGTGTTTAAGGTGGGGGAGGGAGTGGGTGTTTATGGTGGGGGTGGGAGTGGGTGTTTAAGGTGAGGGAGGGAGTGGGTGTTTAAGGTGGGGGAGGGAGTGGGTGTTCAAGGTGGGGGAGGGTGTGTGTGTTTAAGGTGGGGGAGGGAGTGGGTGTTTAAGGTGGGGGAGGGCGTGTGTGTTTAAGGTGGGGAAGGGAGAGAGTGTTTAAGGTGGGGGAGGGAGTGGGTGTTCAAGGTGGGGGAGGGAGTGGGTGTTTAAGGTGGGGGAGGGAGTGGGTGTTCAAGGTGGGGTAGGGAGCGGGTGTTTAATGTGGGGGAGCGAGTGGGTGTTCAAGGTGGGGGAGGGAGTGGGTGTTTAAGGTGGGGGAGGGAGTGGGTGTTTAAGGTGGGGGAGGGAGTGGGTGTTCAAGGTGGGGGAGGGAGTGTGTGTTTAAGGTGGGGGAGGGAGTGGGTGTTTAAGGTGGGGGAGGGAGTGGGTGTTTAAGGTGGGGGAGGGAGTGGGTGTTTAAGGTGGGGGAGGGAGTGGGTGTTTAAGGTGGTGGAGAGAGTGGGTGTTTAAGGTGGGGGAGGGAGCGGGTGTTTAAGGTGGGGGAGGGAGTGGGTGTTTAAGGTGGGGGAGGGAGTGGGTGTTTAAGGTGGGGGAGGGAGTGGGTATTTAAGGTGGGGGAGGGAGTGGGTGTTTAAGGTGGGGGAGGGAGTGGGTGTTTAAGGTGGGGGAGGGAGTGGGTGTTTCAGGTGGGGGAGGGAGTGGGTGTTCAAGGTGGGGGAGGGAGTGGGTATTTAAGGTGGGGGAGGGAGTGGGTGTTTAAGGTGGGGGAGGGAGTGGGTGTTTAAGGTGGGGGAGGGAGTGGGTGTTCAAGGTGGGGGAGGGAGTGTGTGTTTAAGTTGGGGGAGGGAGTGGGTGTTTAAGGTGGGGGAGGGAGTGGGTGTTTAAGGTGGGGGAGGGAGTGGGTGTTTAAGGTGGGGGAGGGAGTGGGTGTTCAAGGTGGGGGAGGGAGTGTGTGTTTAAGGTGGGGGAGGGAGTGGGTGTTTAAGGTGGGGGAGGGAGTGGGTGTTCAAGGTGGGGGAGGGAGTGTGTGTTTAAGTTGGGGGAGGGAGTGGGTGTTTAAGGTGGGGGAGGGAGTGGGTGCTTAATGTGGGGGAGGGAGTGGGTGTTTAAGGTGGGGGAGGGAGTGGGTGTTTAAGGTGGGGGAGGGAGTGTGTGTTTAAGGTGGGGGAGGGAGTGGGTGTTTAAGGTGGTGGAGAGAGTGGGTGTTTAAGGTGGGGGAGGGAGTGGGTGTTTAAGGTGGTGGAGAGAGTGGGTGTTTAAGGTGGTGGAGAGAGTGGGTGTTTAAGGTGGGGGAGGGAGTGGGTGTTTAAGGTGGGGGAGGGAGTGGGTGTGTAAGGTGGGGGAGGGAGTGGGTGTTTAAGGTGGTGGAGAGAGTGGGTGTTTAAGGTGGTGGAGAGAGTGGGTGTTTAAGGTGGAGGAGGGAGTGGGTGTTTAAGGTGGTGGAGAGAGTGGGTGTGTAAGGTGGGGGAGGGAGTGGGTGTTTAAGGTGGTGGAGAGAGTGGGTGTTTAAGGTGGTGGAGAGAGTGGGTGTTTAAGGTGGGGGAGGGAGTGGGTGTTTAAGGTGGTGGAGAGAGTGGGTGTTTAAGGTGGTGGAGAGAGTGGGTGTTTAAGGTGGGGGTGGGAGTGGGTGTTTAAGGTGGTGGAGAGAGTGGGTGTTTAAGGTGGGGGAGGGAGTGGGTGTTTAAGTTGGGGGAGGGAGCGGGTGTTTAAGGTGGGGGAGGGAGTGGGTGTTTAAGGTGGGGGAGGGAGTGGGTGTTTAAGGTGGGGGAGGGAGCGGGTGTTTAAGGTGGGGGAGGAAGCGGGTGTTTAAGGTGGGGGAGGGAGTGGGTGTTTAAGGTGGGAGAGGGAGTGGGTGTTTAAGGTGGGGGAGGGAGTGTGTGTTTAAGGTGGGGGAGGGAGAGAGTGTTTAAGGTGGGGGAGGGAGTGGGTGTTTATGGTGGGGGTGGGAGTGGGTGCTAAGGTGAGGGAGGGAGTGGGTGTTTAAGGTGGGGGAGGGAGTGGGTGTTCAAGGTGGGGGAGGGAGTGTGTGTTTAAGGTGGGGGAGGGAGTGGGTGTTTAAGGTGGGGGAGGGAGTGGGTGCTTAATGTGGGGGAGGGAGTGGGTGTTTAAGGTGGGGGAGGGAGTGGGTGTTTAAGGTGGGGGAGGGAGTGTGTGTTTAAGGTGGGGGAGGGAGTGGGTGTTTAAGGTGGTGGAGAGAGTGGGTGTTTAAGGTGGTGGAGAGAGTGGGTGTTTAAGGTGGGGGAGGGAGTGGGTGTTTAAGGTGGTGGAGAGAGTGGGTGTTTAAGGTGGTGGAGAGAGTGGGTGTTTAAGGTGGGGGAGGGAGCGGGTGTTTAAGGTGGGGGAGGGAGTGGGTGTTTAAGGTGGGGGAGGGAGTGGGTGTTTAAGGTGGGGGAGGGAGTGGGTGTTTAAGGTGGGGGAGGGAGTGGGTGTTTAAGGTGGGGGAGGGAGTGTGTGTTTAAGGTGGTGGAGAGAGTGGGTGTTTAAGGTGGTGGAGAGAGTGGGTGTTTAAGGTGGGGGAGGGAGTGGGTGTTTAAGGTGGGGGAGGGAGTGGGTGTTTAAGGTGGGGGAGGGAGTGGGTGTTTAAGGTGGGGGAGGGAGTGGGTCTTTAAGGTGGGGGAGGGAGTGGGTGTTTAAGGTGGGTGAGGGAGCGGGTGTTTAAGGTGGTGGAGAGAGTGGGTGTTTAAGGTGGGGGAGGGAGTGGGTGTTTAAGGTGGGGGAGGGAGTGGGTGTTTAAGGTGGGGGAGGGAGTGGGTGTTTAAGGTGGGGGAGGGAGTGGGTGTTTAAGGTGGGGGAGGGAGTGGGTGTTTAAGGTGGGGGAGGGAGTGGGTGTTCAAGGTGGGGGAGGGAGTGGGTGTTTAAGGTGGTGGAGAGAGTGGGTGTTTAAGGTGTTGGAGAGAGTGGGTGTTTAAGGTGGGGGAGGGAGTGGGTGTTTAAGGTGGGGGAGGGGGTGGGTGTTTAAGGTGGGGGAGGGAGTGGGTGTTTAAGGTGGGGGAGGGAGTGGGTCTTTAAGGTGGGGGAGGGAGTGGGTGTTTAAGGTGGGTGAGGGAGCGGGTGTTTAAGGTGGTGGAGAGAGTGGGTGTTTAAGGTGGGGGAGGGAGTGGGTGTTTAAGGTGGGGGAGGGAGTGGGTGTTTAAGGTGGGGGAGGGAGTGGGTGTTTAAGGTGGGGGAGGGAGTGGGTGTTTGAGGTGGTGGAGAGAGTGGGTGTTTAAGGTGGGGGAGGGAGTGGGTGTTTAAGGTGGGGGAGGGAGTGTGTGTTTAAGGTGGGGGAGGGAGAGGGTGTTTAAGGTGCAGGAGGGAGTGGGTGTTCAAGGTGGGGGAGGGAGTGTGTGTTTAAGGTGGGGGAGGGAGTTGGTGTTTAAGGTGGGGGAGGGAGTGGGTGTTTAAGGTGGGGGAGGGAGTGGGTGTTTAAGGTGGGGGAGGGAGTGGGTGTTTAAGGTGGGGGTGGGAGTGGGTGTTTAAGGTGGGGGAGGGAGTGGGTGTTTAAGGTGGTGGAGAGAGTGGGTGTTTCAGGTGGTGGAGAGAGTGGGTGATTAAGGTGGGGGAGGGAGTGGGTGTTTAAGGTGGGGGAGGGAGTGGGTGTTTAAGGTGGGGGAGGGAGTGGGTGTTTAAGGTGGGTGAGGGAGTGGGTGTTTAAGGTGGGGGAGGGAGTGGGTGTTTAAGGTGGGGGAGGGAGTGGGTGTTTAAGGTGGGGGAGGGAGTGGGTGTTTAAGGTGGGGGAGGGAGTGGGTGTTTAAGGTGGGGGAGGGAGTGGGTGTTTAAGGTGGGGGAGGGAGTGGGTGTTTAAGGTGGGTGAGGGAGCGGGTGTTTAAGGTGGTGGAGAGAGTGGGTGTTTAAGGTGGGGGAGGGAGTGGGTGTTTAAGGTGGGGGAGGGAGTGGGTGTTTAAGGTGGGGGAGGGAGTGGATGTTTAAGGTGGGGGAGGGAGTGGGTGTTTAAGGTGGGGGAGGGAGTGGATGTTTAAGGTGGGGGAGGGAGCGGGTGTTTAAGGTGTGGGAGGGAGTGGGTGTTTAAGGTGGGGGAGGGAGTGGGTGTTTAAGATGGGGGAGGGAGCGGGTGTTTAAGGTGGGGGAGGGAGTGGATGTTTAAGGTGGGGGAGGGAGTGGGTGTTTAAGGTGGGGGAGGGAGTTGGTGTTTAAGGTGGGGGAGGGAGTGGGTGTTTAAGGTGGGGGAGGGAGCGGGTGTTTAAGGTGGGGGAGGGAGTGGGTGTTTAAGGTGGGGGAGGGAGCGGGTGTTTAAGGTGGGGGAGGGAGTGGGTGTTTAAGGTGGGGGAGGGAGTGGGTGTTTAAGGTGGGGGAGGGAGTGGGTGTTTAAGGTGGGGGAGGGAGTGGGTGTTTAAGGTGGGGGAGGGAGCGGGTGTTTAAGGTGGGGGAGGGAGTGGGTGTTTAAGGTGGGGGAGGGAGTGGGTGTTTCAGTGGATGTACTGAGAGTGTTAAATGTTGGTGCTCACAGACAGTGAGTGTCTGTCCTTGTCCCCACTGATGGGACACAGACTGCAGCTGCCCTGGATTATCACCAGCCTCATTTCCCATTCACACCTTCCCTCATCAGTATTTTATTCTGTTTCCTGCGTCTCCTCACTTCAGGGATTGATGAGAGAGGCTCAGATTTCAGGCTGTGTTTCTGTCTCAGCTCGATGGTAATAAGCACAACGTGAACAGAATGCTGCCGCCTGTCACAGATACATCTCCACCCAGGGTCACCGACACACAGGGTCAGTAACTGAAGGTTAGATTTATAGACAGCCCAGAGTCACCGACACACAGGGTCAGTAACTGAAGGTTAGATTTACAGACAGTCCAGAGTCACCGACACACAGGGTCAGTAACTGAAGGTTAGATTTATAGACAGTCCAGAGTCACCGACACACAGGGTCAGTAACTGAAGGTTAGATTTATAGACAGCCCAGAGTCACCGACACACAGGGTCAGTAACTGAAGGTTAGATTTATAGACAGTCCAGAGTCACCGACACACAGGGTCAGTAACTGAAGGTTAGATTTATAGACAGTCCAGAGTCACCGACACACAGGGTCAGTAACTGAAGGTTAGATTTATAGACAGTCCAGAGTCACCGACACACAGGGTCAGTAACTGAAGGTTAGATTTATAGACAGTCCAGAGTCACCGACACACAGGGTCAGTAACTGAAGGTTAGATTTATAGACAGTCCAGAGTCACCGACACACAGGGTCAGTAACTGAAGGTTAGATTTATAGACAGCCCAGAGTCACCGACACACAGGGTCAGTAACTGAAGGTTAGATTTATAGACAGTCCAGAGTCACCGACACACAGGGTCAGTAACTGAAGGTTAGATTTTTTGACAGTCCAGAGTCACCGACACACAGGGTCAGTAACTGAAGGTTAGATTTATAGACAGTCCAGAGTCACCGACACACAGGGTCAGTAACTGAAGGTTAGATTTATAGACAGTCCAGAGTCACCGACACACAGGGTCAGTAACTGAAGGTTAGATTTATAGACAGTCCAGAGTCACCTACACACAGGGTCAGTAACTGAAGGTTAGATTTATAGACAGCCCAGAGTCACCGACACACAGGGTCAGTAACTGAAGGTTAGATTTATAGACAGTCCAGAGTCACCGACACACAGGGTCAGTAACTGAAGGTTAGATTTATAGACAGTCCAGAGTCACCGACACACAGGGTCAGTAACTGAAGGTTAGATTTATAGACAGTCCAGAGTCACCTACACACAGGGTCAGTAACTGAAGGTTAGATTTATAGACAGTCCAGAGTCACCGACACACAGGGTCAGTAACTGAAGGTTAGATTTATAGACAGTCCAGAGTCACCGACACACAGGGTCAGTAACTGAAGGTTAGATTTATAGACAGTCCAGAGTCACCTGCACACAGGGTCAGTAACTGAAGGTTAGATTTATAGACAGCCCAGAGTCACCGACACACAGGGTCAGTAACTGAAGGTTAGATTTATAGACAGTCCGTGCTCATTAAACAAGGTCTCCGTTTGATGTTTAAGGGCCTTCTGGAGGACTCCTGGACTGAAGGACATTCTCTGTCCGTTTCCAGCTTACAGCTCAAACCTCAATCTGTTCAGTGACTGTAATTAAAACACTGCAACATTCTCACTCGCCCATTACAACAACTTGTATTTATATCTCGCCTTTAACAGAGGAAAATGTCCCAGGGCGTTTCACCGCACGATTAATCCCACTCCAATTAAATGTCGACAAACCCGATCCCATTTATTTTACCTCCGATCCCTGCACATCATTGGACTCTGGTGGGGGAAACAGAACAAGGGGGAAATCAGAACAAGAGGGGGAATCAGAACAAGGGGGGAAATCAGAACAAGAGGGGGAATCAGAACAAGGGGGGAATCAGAACAAGGGGGGGAATCAGAACAAGGGGGGAATCAGAACAAGAGGGGGAATCAGAACAAGGGGGGAAATCAGAACAAGAGGGGGAATCAGAACAAGGGGGGAAATCAGAACAGGGGGGGGAATCAGAACAAGAGGGGAATCAGAACAGGGGGGGGAATCAGAACAAGAGGGGAATCAGAACAAGGGGGGAATCAGAACAGGGGGGGGAATCAGAACAAGAGGGGGAATCAGAACAATGGGGGAACAAGGGGGGAATCAGAACAAGAGGGGGAATCAGAACAAGAGGGGGAATCAGAACAAGGGGGGAACAAGGGGGGAATCAGAACAAGAGGGGGAATCAGAACAAGAGGGGAATCAGAACAAGGGGGGAATCAGAACAAGGGGGGAATCAGAACAAGAGGGGAATCAGAACAAGGGGGGAATCAGAACAGGGGGGGGGAATCAGAACAAGAGGGGGAATCAGAACAAGGGGGGAATCAGAACAAGAGGGGGAATCAGAACAAGGGGGGAACAAGGGGGGAATCAGAACAAGAGGGGGAATCAGAACAAGAGGGGAATCAGAACAAGGGGGGAATCAGAACAAGAGGGGAATCAGAACAACGGGGGGGGGAATCAGAACAAGAGGTGAATCAGAACAAGGGGGGAATCAGAACAAGAGGGGGAATCAGAACAAGAGGGGGAATCAGAACAAGAGGGGAATCAGAACAAGGGGGGAATCAGAACAACGGGGGGGGGAATCAGAACAAGAGGTGAATCAGAACAAGAGGGGGAATCAGAACAAGGGGGGAATCAGAACAAGAGGGGAATCAGAACAAGAGGGGAATCAGAACAAGGGGGGAATCAGAACAAGAGGGGAATCAGAACAAGGGGGGAATCAGAACAGGGGGGGGGAATCAGAACAAGAGGGGGAATCAGAACAAGGGGGGAATCAGAACAAGAGGGGGAATCAGAACAAGAGGGGAATCAGAACAAAGGGGGAATCAGAACAAGGGGGGGAATCAGAACAAAGGGGGAATCAGAACAAGGGGGGAATCAGAACAAGAGGGGGAATCAGAACAAGAGGGGGAATCAGAACAAGGGGGGAACAAGGGGGGAATCAGAACAAGAGGGGAATCAGAACAAGGGGGGAATCAGAACAAGAGGGGAATCAGAACAAGAGGGGAATCAGAACAAGGGGGGAATCAGAACAAGAGGTGAATCAGAACAAGGGGGGAATCAGAACAAGAGGGGAATCAGAACAAGGGGGGAATCAGAACAGGGGGGGGGAATCAGAACAAGAGGGGGAATCAGAACAAGGGGGGAATCAGAACAAGAGGGGGAATCAGAACAAGGGGGGAACAAGGGGGGAATCAGAACAAGAGGGGGAATCAGAACAAGAGGGGAATCAGAACAAGGGGGGAATCAGAACAAGAGGGGAATCAGAACAACGGGGGGGGGAATCAGAACAAGAGGTGAATCAGAACAAGGGGGGAATCAGAACAAGAGGGGGAATCAGAACAAGAGGGGGAATCAGAACAAGAGGGGAATCAGAACAAGGGGGGAATCAGAACAACGGGGGGGGGAATCAGAACAAGAGGTGAATCAGAACAAGAGGGGGAATCAGAACAAGGGGGGAATCAGAACAAGAGGGGGAATCAGAACAAGAGGGGGAATCAGAACAAGAGGGGTATCAGAACAAGGGGGGGAATCAGAACAAGAGGGGGAATCAGAACAAGGGGGGAATCAGAACAAGGGGGGGAATCAGAACAAGGGGGGGAATCAGAACAAGGGGGGGAATCAGAACAACGTGGGGGGAATCAGAATAAGAGGGGGAATCAGAACAAGAGGGGGAATCAGAACAAGGGGGGAATCAGAACAAGGGGGGAATCAGAACAAGGGAGGGAATCAGAACAAGAGGGGGAATCAGAACAAGGGGGGAATCAGAACAAGGGGGGAATCAGAACAAGAGGGGGAATCAGAACAAGGGGGGAATCAGAACAAGGGAGGGAATCAGAACAAGAGGGGGAATCAGAACAAGGGGGGAATCAGAACAAGGGGGGGAATTAGAACAAGAGGGGGAATCAGAACAAGGGGGGAATCAGAACAAGGGGGGAATCAGAACAAGGGAGGGAACCAGAACAAGAGGGGGAATCAGAACAAGGGGGGAATCAGAACAAGGGAGGGAATCAGAACAAGAGGGGGAATCAGAACAAGGGGGGGAATCAGAACAAGAGGGGGAATCAGAACAAGGGGGGAATCAGAACAAGGGGGGAATCAGAACAAAGGGGGAATCAGAACAAGGGGGGGAATCAGAACAAGAGGGGGAATCAGAACAAGGGGGGAATCAGAACAAGGGGGAATCAGAACAAGGGGGGAATCAGAACAAGGGGGGGAATCAGAACAAGGGGGGAATCAGAACAAGGGGGGGAATCAGAACAAGGGGGGAATCAGAACAAGAGGGGGAATCAGAACAAGGGGGGAATCAGAACAAGGGGGGAATCAGAACAAAGGGGGAATCAGAACAAGGGGGGAATCAGAACAAGGGGGGGAATCAGAACAAGGGAGGGAATCAGAACAAGGGGGTACAATGGGGTTGCCAATCCTCTCGGATTATTCTGTACTCTCCAGAAATTAAAGATCAGTCTCCAGCAACACCCTGATGGGGCTTTAATAAAATTGTTTTTTTTTTCATTTTCTTTGAACATTTTCATTTCTTGGTTATAAAAATATTGTTGATGGGAAATGGCTGTTTGACTGACAGTCAAGCATCATCCAATCAGGTAATGATGAGTCTGCTCGCTTTCAGGTTGGTTGGGAAGGCGGGACAACGGGACGATGGGCGTGCCGGGTGACCAATGGCGACAGTGTGGGGGCGGGGCACCATGAGATTGGACATTTGGGGCGACCAATGGCGGGAGTGTGGGGGACGGGCACCGCGAGGATGGACATGTCTGGCGATCAATGGCGGGAGTGTGGGGGTGGGGCACCATGAGATTGGACATTTGGGGCGACAAATGGCGGGAGTGTGGGGGACGGGCACCGCGAGGATGGACATGTCTGGCGATCAATGGCGGGAGTGTGCGGGACGGGGCAATGCGAGGATGGACATGTCGGGTGACCAATGGAAAGAGTGTTGGTGGGTCAATGTGATGACGGATGTGTCGGGTGACCAATGGTGGGAGTGCGTGGGTGGGGCCGTTGGCGGCGAGGGATCATGTGATGAAACCTCCAGGAATACGTCCGACCAGAGTTGGCAACACTCGGGCACAATCTTAAAATTAGAGCTCGGCCGTTCAGGGGTGAAATCAGGAAACATTTCTTCACACAAAGGGGAGTGGAAATCTGGAACTCTCTCCCCCAAAAGGCTGTGGGTGTTGGGGGTCAATTGGAGCTTTCAAGACTGAAATCGATAGATTTTTGTCACGTTTTGCTTTTATTTCTTGTTGTAAGTTTGAACATTACGACTCTGGTCCCCTCACACCAACGGGAATTGGAAATATACTGGAAAAGGAAAAATTTACAGGACAATGGGGAAAGAGCAGGGGAGTGGGACTAATTGGATAGCTCTTTCAAAGAGACAGCACAGGCACGATGGGCTGAATGGCCTCCTTCTGTGCTGTGTGATTCTCTGAATAGCTACACCGCCCTTGATTAATTCCGTGTCTCTGAGAATCGCTGCTTTGCCAGGTTATTAAAGAGACGGGTCCTGCAGCAAGCTCACCCTCTGGGCTGCTGTCAATCATTGAATGTTCCTAATAACAGGATCCCCACTCAATGCCTGTTTCAGCAAGGCCAATGTTTCAGCTCCTCACCTGGAACTGGACCAATGACCACTCGGGTTCAATTCCCCAACACGGTTTGATTATAAATCAATCATTTCTTAAACATCAGAAGTGGGGAACTGTTCTCCACGGGTGAAGGTGATGGTCCAGGAAGGGAAACTGGGCGTCTGTCCATCAATCAGATCCTTATTTCCATTTACAAGAGCACTCTGCTCGACTCTGGGTCTCCTTCTCTCTTCCTATTGATTGATGTTTAAATGAGAATTGGATTTCAGCTTTTAATCATCAAATGAACCTTCCCTCTCCCACATGCTGAGGAGACAATAATCTGCTCCAAGATCAATGGGAAATGGATGACCTTCTCTCTCCTCCCACATTGCCCAGGATTTATATTCTGCAACAGTTGCCGACCGTACTGGTGGTGACGAACCTCACTGGGGTTTGGATCCGTTTATCGTACAGTGTCTGACCGAGACTCAAATAGTCTTTTGTGTGTCAGCTGTGGGTCAGTGATTGCACACGGGCACTTTTCACACCTCAGGACATCCCAAAGCACCTCAGAGACAATGAGGCACTCCCTCAGTACTGACCCTCCGACAGTGCAGCACTCCCTCAGTACTGACCCTCCGACAGTGCAGCACTCCCTCAGTACTGAACCTCCGACAGTGCAGCACTCCCTCAGTACTGACCCTCCGACAGTGCAGCACTCCCTCAGTAATGCCCCTCCGACAGTGCAGCACTCCCTCGGTGCTGACCCTCTGACAGTGCTGCACTCCCTCAGCACTGACCCTCTGACAGTGCTGCACTCCCTCAGTACTGACCCTCCAACAGTGCAACACTCCCTCAGCACTGACCCTCTGACAGTGCAGCGCTCCCTCAGTACTGACCCTCTGACAGTGCAGCGCTCCCTCAGTACTGCACCTCCGACAGTGCAGCACTCCCTCATTACTGACCCTCCGACCGTGCAGCACTCCCTCAGTACTGACCCTCCGACAGTGCAACACTCCCTCAGTACTGAACCTCCGACAGTGCAGCACTCCCTCAGTACTGACCCTCCGACAGTGCAGCACTCCCTCAGTACTGCCCCTCCGACAGTGCAGCACTCCCTCGGTGCTGACCCTCTGACAGTGCTGCACTCCCTCAGCACTGACCCTCCGACACTGCTGCACTCCCTCAGTACTGCCCCACCAACAGTGCAGCACTCCCTCAGCACTGACCCTCTGACAGTGCAGCGCTCCCTCAGTACTGACCCTCTGACAGTGCAGCACTCCCTCAGCACTGACCCTCTGACAGTGCAGCACTCCCTCAGTACTGACCCTCCGACAGTGCAGCACTCCCTCAGTACTGACCCTCCGACAGTGCAGCACTCCCTCAGCACTGACCCTCCGACAGTGCAGCACTCCCTCAGCACTGACCCTGCGACAGTGCAGCGCTCCCTCAGTACTGACCCTCCGACAGTGCAGCACTCCCTCAGTACTGACCCTCCGACAGTGCAGCACTCCCTCAGTACTGACCCTCCGACAGTGCAGCACTCCCTCAGTTTTGAGAAAGAGAATCCATTAACGGTGATAAACTGTGAATGTTGGAACCAAACCCCCATTGTGTGGAGATTGGGTGAATCTTATCCTCGAGCTGATTGCGAGCTGATCTCTTTCTGTGAGGCAGGGCCGTGGTTCTTGATATAAAATACCTGCAGCTTGTGATCACAACACAAATATGTGAGACCGCACTCTGTCAACTCATCACTGGGAAGCCTTTTAAATGGAAGGGGAGATGGTCCTTCTCACTGTTTGAGACACTGACGAGATATACGGCAGGTGATTGTTGGGGCAGCTCAGAAACATCCCAGACTTGTACAAAACGGTGTGACCGGGGCGGACATCTCACTACAGACATTTCATGGGAAACTGGGGGTGATTTGTCCTGTGATCTCGGCCTCACTTCACTGGTCCAGGGTTAAAGGGTTAAATTATGAGGACAGGTTGCACAGACTCGGCTTGTATTCCCTCGAGTTTAGAAGATTAAATGGTGATCTAATCGAGGTGTTTAAAATGTTAAAAGGATTCGATAGGATAGATAGAGAGTAATTATATCCTCTGGTGGGAGAGTCCAGAACAAGGGGGAATAATCTTAAAATTAGAGCTCGGCCGTTCAGGGGTGATGTCAGGAAACATTTCTTCACACAAAGGGGAGTGGAAATCTGGAACTCTCCCCCCAAAAGGCTGTGGATGCTGGGGGTCAATTGGAGCTTTCAAGACTGAGATCGATAGATTTTTGTTGGGTGAGGGTATCGAGGGATACGGAGCAAAGGCGGGTAAATGGGGTTAAGATACAGATCAGACATGATCTTATATGAACAGCAGAACAGGCTCGAGGGGTTGAAAGGCCTCCTCCTGTTCCTGTGTAACAGGCTCGAGGGGCTGAATGGCCTCCTCCTGTTCCTGTGTAACAGGCTTGAGGGGCTGAATGGCCTCCTCCTGTTCCTGTGTTCCTATTTCTATGAAGTGTTCCCCAATCTTCGGGTAAGCGTACTCCAAGGCCGCCTTCGAGACACACGACAACGCAAAATCGTCGAGCAGAAATTGATAGCCAAGTTCCGTACCCATGAGGACGGCCTCAACCTGGATCTTGGGTTCATGTCACGCTACACGTTACCCCACCAGCGAACAAATGTTATCTTTTTAATATAACGGGTCAGTTGCTGTCTTTTCTATGTTTCTACCTCTCTATCTCTGTTGTTTTTTTTTGTTTGTTTTTTTTTGGTGATTTGTACATTCGGAGACCTTGCAGGTAACACCTGTCTGTCTGCACACTGATTGCCTTGGCAACGGGCAGTTGAAAAAACTGTCTGTAATCACCAAGCATTGTTCTGTGATTTATAAATGCGATTTCATTTCGAGCATTTCATTTCCAACAACGTTCACCTGAGGAAGGAGGTAGCCTCCGAAAGCTTGTGAATTTAAAATAAAATTGCTGGACTGTAACTTGGTGTTGTAAAATTGTTTACAACTGTTCCTATGAATCCTCTTCAGATATAATGAGTAATTGCTCGCTCGTTATATCTGAATCACGGGGTTTATTTATATTTATTTTCAGTGTGTCCAGAAACAGTTCGTGTTCAGCTCCCGCCTGTTACCCTGGGAGAGGTGAAAGGTCACGCTGAGAGCAATTAATTCCTCGTAACAGTGAGGAGAATCTTTAAACAACAGACTCATTAAAGTAACACTGATCTCACCAGAATGGAGCTGGGCTAAAACACATACTGTGTACGGCAGACAAATCCTCCTTAAACCATTCTCTGTGAAGCACAGAATCCAGTAAAATGCAGAACAATAGAAAATCAAATAAAGTCTTCACTTCAGGATAATGGCTGGAAATCAGACATCTCACTGGAGAAAATCTCTGCTGGTTCAACAAAGGCGACCGGGTCTAATTAAACATCGGATCGGATAATCAGAGTATTGGCAGATTGCGAGCTCCTTCTATTCCTCTGGGCACTTGATGAATAATTAGTGGGACAGGATCCAATGAGGAAGATTATAAGGATGTGACTGGTGACAGAAGCTGAGCGAAACAGTGTGTCCACAACAAGGAATTACTGGGAAATCAGCATCAGCATCAGGCTGGACTGGGCCCAGACTCTCACATCCAGTGCATGGACATCCCATAATCACCAGGTATAACATGACCATAATCACCAGGTATAACATCCCATAATCACCAGGTATAACATCCCATAATCACCAGGTAAAACATCCCATAATCACCAGGTATAACATCCCATAATCCCCAGGTATAACATCCCATAATCACCAGGTATAACATCCCATAATCCCCAGGTATAACATCCCATAATCCCCAGGTATAACATCCCATAATCCCCAGTCATGAACTCGGGATCACAGTCTCAGGATCAGGGGTCGGCCATTTGGGACGGAGATGAGGAGAAATGTCTTCACTCCGAGGGTTGTGAAATTCCCTCCCCCAGAGGGCTGTCGATGCTCAGTCGTTCAGTATAATCAAGACTGAGATCGATCGGTTTCTGGAAACTCAGGGAATCAAAGGATATGGGGATCGGGCGGGAAAGTGGAGTTGAGGTAGAAGATCAGCCATGATCTTATTGAATGGCGGAGCAGGCTCCGGGGGCTGTGTGGCCCACTCCTGCTCCTATTTCTTATGTCCTTATGTTCTTCTCAGGGCGACTCGGGATGGGCAATAAATGCCGGCCTTGCCAGCGACGCCCACATCCCGAGAATGAATGAAAGAAATGGAACCAATTCCCATTATCTCTTTGTCTCTGTCTGATGGGCCCATTGATCAGTAAACCTGCTCCCGTCCACCTGCGATTCGGGAAACAGGTGGGAATTTGGGATTATGAAGAATAGCGACTGTTATTAGCAAAAGGTCAAGAATATTTAACTTTAATGAGCATCAAAGAATATCACAAATGAATGCAAATAACATTGAAACGTTAGATAAAATCACAGCGCCGAAACTGAATAGCTCAATGAAATTCAAGTATTGATCTTAATTCTGATTCACTGAGGTTTCAGTTGACTAATATTTACAATAATGTCTTATGGGGCAGTATCTGTTATCCTGAGCATTTTATTGATCACACTGAAATCCATAAATACATTATCCCCTCATCGAATTCCAGTAATTATTTCATCCTGATAATTATTCTTGGTAAAAGCTATTTAATTTTTTATGACGGTGATCTAATTATTGGCTGTCCCAGTCCTGAATCAGCAAATGGAGAACAAGCTTGTTCCAAGGCTGATTTATGAGGAGGAAATTGAGAGAGAAAATGTGATTTAAAAAAGAAACTGCAGAGATTGGGGAGTTTCTGGTCAGTGTTAAAAGAAAGACCTGCATTTATATATCACCTTTCACCACCTCAGGATATCCCAAAACACTTTACAGACAATGAAATAATTTTGACGTGTAGTCACTGTTGTAATGCAGAAAATGCAGCAGCCAATTTGTGCACAGCAAGATCCCACAAACAACAATGAGATAAATGGCCACATCATCTGTTTTTAGATGTCGGTTGAAGAATAAATATTGGCCCCAGGACACCGGGGAGAATTCCCCTGTTATTCTTTGTAATAGTGCCATGGGATATTTTATGTCCACCTGAGAGGGCAGATGGGTCCTCAGTTCAACATCTCATCTGAGAAATGGCACCTCCGACAGTGCAGCACTCCCTCAGTACTGACCCTCCGACAGTGCAGCACTCCCTCAGCACTGACCGACAGTGCAGCACTTTCTCAGTACTGACCCTCCGACAGTGCAGCACTCCCTCAGTACTGACCCTCCGACAGTGCAGCACTCCCTCAGTACTGACCCTCCGACAATGCAGCACTCCCTCAGCACTGACCCTCCGACAGTGCAGCACTCCCTCAGTGCTGACCCTCCGACAGTGCAGCACTCCCTCAGTACTGACCCTCCGACAGTGCAGCACTCCCTCAGCACTGACCGACAGTGCAGCACTCCCTCAGTACTGACCCTCCGACAGTGCAGCACTCCCTCAGTACTGACACACAATGCACTGAAACTGGACCCAGACCATAATATACAGTGTGATGTGGTTTGTGGAGATTACTCTCGGCGATGAGGATTTCTGAGTGAATGATTTCCATAATGAATGATCTGTTTATTAAGGGTTTGGTTTGGAGTTTCCATCACACTGGTTGATTGGGGATGAGTTGATGAGTTTGTCGTTCAGTTTGTGACACTTGCATTCCCAGACTGTGAATAATAACGGGCAGAATAACGGCAATTTAAATATTATTCAGAGTCTGCACCTTCTCCCAGTGAGGATCAGGAATCAGCTCGGTGCCATTTGCTCTCATTTATGGGGAGACAAACTCGGGGACTTGGGCTGATTTTTGCTTCAATTCCATCGACACAAACCTCTTCCCAACTTGCTCCGAGCAGCTGTTTCCAGATCTATTCCTGCCCGGTGATGGGATGGTTTGTTTGTTGACTGTGATGGGAAGATGTCCCTCCTTGTCTGCTGGGGAACGAGGAAGAAAAGGTTCAGGAGGTTCCCCGGGGGTCAGTCGGGACCTTTCAGGGGCCCCTTTACTGAAATATTAAAGGGGAAGCAAACTTGGAACCTGCCAGGTGAGGGGAGAGAGCGAGGGAGTGAGAAAAAGGGATGGGGAGGAGCTGAGGAGGGGAGGAGGGGGTGAGTGGGGAGAGGAAGATGTGAGCAGAGTTTGGGAGTTGCTTGCTGATAGAGGCAGGCGAGCGAGAGAAGTGGAAGAAAATCTTATTGACGTCTGTGTGTTGTTTGAAGTAAAGTCCAAGCCCATCAGTGATGGCGGGTTAGTCACCAGGGAGCGGCTGTCAGAGGGAGATGGGGACGGTGATGACCTTATATTGATGTTTCTGTCTGCTGGGCAGGATATGAAGGGAGGGAAATACTCTGACTGCTCTTTTCACTCTGCGATAGTCCACGGCCCACTAATTACTGGGAGGGTCGGGACCCCAATGTGACCCTGTTTGCATTTTGTAAATGTGGAGCTTGTCATCCTGCCCGTGACCTTTAAACGACGAGCTCTGGGGACAGTTTCCAACCTACCCTGATTGTCGCTGGATGTGCAAAGACTGTCTCACCATTCGCTGTCTCCATACTGATCACTGTCCACTGCCCATATCTCATAGAGTCAGAGAGAGCAGGAGAAACTTCTTCACACACAGTCGTGAGGTCAGTGGTTGAGGCAGAAACTATGTCAACAATGAAGATTAGATTGGATCAGTGGATGAAGGGAAAGGGGATGAAGTGATATGGGAACAGGGGGGAAATGTGATTGGAACTATTTGCTCGTGTGGAGGGTAAACACCGACACGGACTGGATGGGCCGAATGGCCTGTGTCCGTGTTGTAACTTCTGTGTATTTCTGTGTCTGGGATCTGGTCGGTTTTGAAATGTTATTGTGCAGAATTGATGAGAATAAAACAGGATTGATTTTAACATTCAGGACGTGAGTTGATTTGTGGCGTGTTCTCAGTGTTTGACTGTGTGTGTTTAATGTCTCAGTTTGTCTTGTCTTTAACCTCACTGAAACGTTCTTACTCTGGGTCAGATCCGAGCTCTATCTGGAACCTCCATCAGCTGGAGTGAGTCCCAATCCCAGACTGGGCAGGATTAATGTGATCCTCAATCTATCAGCGTGTTGCTGCTTCACGGTGTGAGGATCCCCAGTGAGTGACGGTGGGAGGGGGAATGTCTCTGTCGATGGGACCTTGTTATCACAGGGCAGCTGATCCATCTTCATCATCTGGACAATCTTCAGTTCATTGTCGCAGCTCCTTCAGTGGTGGAAATACTCGGATCTTTCCGATCGTCAGGCTCCCTCCTGACACGGAGTTAATCCACGTTCGGTCCAGAGTTAATCCGCGTTCCGTCCGGAGTTAATCTGTGTTCAGTCCGGAGTTAATCCGCGTTCGGTCCGGAGTTAATCTCCATTTGCTCCGGAGTTAATCTGTGTTTGCTCCGGTGCTTAACTCCTGATCTCTCTATAGTTCATCGATGTGCAGATGAGGAAGAGCAGGGGGCCCAAGATTCGATCCTTGACCTCCTTCCTCCAGTGTCAGTGTGGCTCAGTGGGTCGGACTCTCACGTTTGTGTTGGAAGGTCAAAGGTTCAAGTCCCACTCCAGAGATTTCAACATAAAATCCAGGTTAACATTCCCACTGCTGTACAGTCGGAGGGTCAGTACTGAGGGAGTGCTGCACTGTCGGAGGGTCAGTACTGAGGGAGTGCTGCACTGTCGGAGGGTCAGTACTGAGGGAGCACTGCATTGTCGGAGGGTCAGTACTGAGGGAGTGCTGTACAGTCGGAGGGTCAGTACTGAGGGAGCGCTGCACTGTCGGAGGGTCAGTACTGAGGGAGTGCTGCACTGTCGGAGGGTCAGTACTGAGGGAGCACTGCATTGTCGGAGGGTCAGTACTGAGGGAGTGCTGCACTGTCGGAGGCTCAGTACTGAGGGAGTGCTGCGCTGTCGGAGGGTCAGTACTGAGGGAGTGCTGCACTGTCGGAGGGTCAGTACTGAGGGAGTGCTGCGCTGTCGGAGGGTCAGTACTGAGGGAGTGCTGCACTGTCGGAGGGTCAGTACTGAGGGAGCGCTGCGCTGTCGGAGGGTCAGTACTGAGGGAGTGCTGCATTGTCGGTGGGTCAGTACTGGGGGAGCGCTGCACTGTCGGAGGGTCAGTACTGAGGGAGTGCTGCATTGTCGGTGGGTCAGTACTGAGGGAGTGCTGCACTGTCGGAGGGTCAGTACTGAGGGAGTGCTGCACTGTCGGAGGGTCAGTACTGAGGGAGTGCTGTACAGTCGGAGGGTCAGTACTGAGGGAGTGCTGTACAGTCGGAGGGTCAGTACTGAGGGAGTGCTGCACTGTCGGAGGGTCAGTACTGAGGGAGCACTGCATTGTCGGAGGGTCAGTACTGAGGGAGTGCTGCACTGTCGGAGGCTCAGTACTGAGGGAGTGCTGCGCTGTCGGAGGGTCAGTACTGAGGGAGTGCTGCACTGTCGGAGGGTCAGTACTGAGGGAGTGCTGCATTGTCGGTGGGTCAGTACTGGGGGAGCGCTGCACTGTCGGAGGGTCAGTACTGAGGGAGTGCTGCATTGTCGGTGGGTCAGTACTGAGGGAGTGCTGCACTGTCGGAGGGTCAGTACTGAGGGAGTGCTGCACTGTCGGAGGGTCAGTACTGAGGGAGCGCTGCATTGTCGGAGGGTCAGTACTGAGGGAGTGCTGCACTGTCGGAGGGTCAGTACTGAGGGAGTGCTGCACTGTCGGAGGGTCAGTACTGAGGGAGTGCTGCATTGTCGGTGGGTCAGTACTGGGGGAGCGCTGCACTGTCGGAGGGTCAGTACTGAGGGAGTGCTGCATTGTCGGTGGGTCAGTACTGGGGGAGCGCTGCACTGTCGGAGGGTCAGTACTGAGGGAGCGCTGCACTGTCGGAGGGTCAGTACTGAGGGAGCGCTGCACTGTCGGAGGGTCAGTACTGAGGGAGTGCTGCACTGTCGGAGGGTCAGTACTGAGGGAGTGCTGCACTGTCGGAGGGTCAGTACTGAGGGAGTGCTGCACTGTCGGAGGGTCAGTACTGAGGGAGTGCTGCACTGTCGGAGGGTCAGTACTGAGGGAGTGCTGCACTGTCGGAGGGTCAGTACTGAGGGAGTGCCGCACTGTCGGAGGGGCAGTACTGAAGGAGCGCTGCACTGTCAGAGGGTCAGTACTGAGGGAGTGCTGCACTGTCGGAGGGTCAGTACTGAAGGAGCGCTGCACTGTCGGAGGGTCAGTACTGAGGGAGCGCTGCACTGTCGGAGGGTCAGTGCTGAGCGAGTGCTGTGCTGTCGGAGGGGCAGTGCTGAGGGAGTGCCGCGCTGTCGGAGGGGCAGTGCTGAGGGAGTGCCGCGCTGTCGGAGGGTCAGTACTGAGGGAGTGCCGCGCTGTCGGAGGGTCAGTACTGAGGGAGTGCCGCGCTGTCGGAGGGGCAGTGCTGAGCGAGTGCCGCGCTGTCGGAGGGGCAGTGCTGAGCGAGTGCTGTGCTGTCTATTGAATGAGAATTTAAACCGAGGCCCCGTTTGCCCCCTCCGGTGAATGTAAACGATTCCACGGCCATTATTTCAATGAAGAGCAGCGGAGTTCTCCCCAGTGTCCTCACTAAAACAGATGATCTGGTCATTATCTCATTGCTGTTTGGGAACCATAGGTACAAAGTCCCCTGTTCCTCCCGAGCCTGTTACACTCAGCACACGTCATGTCTCAAATTACTCAGATACTGGATCACAAAATATTATTTCTGAATGAAATCGATGTAATTTGTATTTGAGTGAATCAATACTAACTGTTCCCACCGTCTCCCTGGGGAACCTGTTCCATAGATTGACCACTCACTCACTGAAATATTGTTCCCACAGATGAGTTTTGAATTGACCCCCTTCGAGCGCAGGCCGTGTCCTCGGGTTCTACTGTTCTGGACAAGGTGAAACAGCTGGTCATGGTCGACATTATCCAGTCCCTTTAGAATCCTAAACACAGGAACTGGGAATGTCCAGAAACAGCCGAGACCCTGGAACACACACAAGGTCGAGGGGGTTCAGTCTGATCAACACTGAGATCAGATCCAATCAAATCAAAGCTACAGGATGAAACCAGCAAAGTGCGGTCAGAACAGGAATGAAATTCCCGGAGTGGGAATCTCAGGAGCAGCAGGAGAGACATTTGGGAATGTTCACTCAGTCCTGAGTACTGGGTTTGGAGAAAATGTCCCCACTCTGCAAATTGCTAAACAATCAGTCCCAGGATCAGAAAAGTGAAATGATTGGAGATTCAAGTGGAAACAATTTCACTTTATTAAAATTTAAACAGGCGGCATCAGGCCCAGATATAAATAATGAATAAACTGGTGTGTGGAATGCAGGGTATGTTTGACCTTCAGATCAGCACTGCTCTGTCTGAGGATTTCTCTCAAACCTTTCATTAAACCTTCCAATTGTGTCTCTACAATCACCAATTTCGGGCACTGCTCAGGACTCAGACCCTGAAATCACAACAGGGATAGTTTTGGAGAAATGATTAACATGTTCAGCTAAGAAAGAAAGACTTGCATTTACATAGTGCCTTTCACAACCTCAGGACGTCCCAAAGTGATTTACAGCCAATGAACTACTTTTGAAGTGCAGTCACTGTTGTAATGCAGGAAACAATTTGCGCACAGCAAGATCCCACAAACAGAAATGAGATAAATGATCAGATAAACTGTTTCTTAGTGTTGTTGGTTGAGAGATAAATATTGGCCCAGGACACCGTGGAGAACTCCCAAACAATGTCATGTGATCTTTTACAGCAACCTGAGAGGGCAGACAGGGCCTGGGATTAACGTCTCATCTGAAATACAGCAACTCCGACAGTGCAGCTCTCCATCAGTACTGACCCTCCGATGGTGCAGCGCTCCCTCAGTACTGACCCTCCGACAGTGCAGCACTCCCTCAGTACTGACCCTCCGACAGTGCAGCACTCCCTCAGTACTACACTGATGTGTCAGCCTGAATTATTTGCTTAATAAAAATCCGGTCTCAGTAAAAGTGATCATGAAGCTGTCGGATTTTCATAAAAGCCCAACTGGTTCACTAATGTCCTTTAGGGAAGGAAACCTGCCGTCCTTACTCGGTCTGGGCCTTTTTGTGACTCCAGTCCCACACCAACGTGGTTGACTCTTAACCTCCCTCTGAAGTGGCCGAGCGAGACATTCAGTTTTATGAAACCCGCTACCAGTGGTTCAAGAAGAAGGCCCAGCACCACCTTCTCAGGGCGACTAGGGATGGGCAATAAATGCCGGCCTTGCCAGCGACGCCCACATCCCCAGAATGAATGAAAGAAATGGAACCAATTCCCATTATCTCTTTGTCTCTGTCTGATGGGCCCAGTGATCAGTAAACCTGCTCCCGTCCACCTGCGATTCGGGAAACAGGTGGGAATTTGGGATTATGAAGAATAGCAACTGTTATTAGCAAAAGGTCAAGAATATTTAACTTTAATGAGCATCAAAGAATATCACAAATGAATGTAAATAACATTTAAACCGCATTAGATAAAATCACAGTGCTGAAACTGAACAGTTTAATTAAATTCAAGTATTGATCTTAATTCTGATTCACTGAGGTTTAAGTTGACTAATATTTACAATAATGTCTTGAGGGGCAGTATCTGTTATCCTGACCATTTTATTGATCACACTGAAATCCATAAATACATTATCCCCTCATCGAATTCCAGTAATTATTTCATCCCGATAATTATTCTTGGTAAAAGCTATTTAATTTTTTATGACGGTAATCTAATTATTAGCCGTCCCACTCCTGAATCAGCGATTGGAGAACAAGCTTGTTCCAAGGCTGATTCCCAGTTCTCTGGACTGATCGATGGGTTGTTGGGAGAAGATTGATGGGTCGTTGGGAAAAGATTGATGGGTCGTGAGGGAAGATTGATGGGTCGTTGAGAGAAGATTGATGGGTCGTTGGGAGAAGATTGATGGGTCGTGAGGGAAGATTGATGGGTCGTTGAGAGAAGATTGATGGGTCGTTGGGAGAAGATTGATGGGTCGTTGGGAGAAGATTGATGGGTCGTTGGGAGAAGATTGATGGGTCGTGAGGGAAGATTGATGGGTCGTTGGGAAAAGATTGATGGGTCGTGAGGGAAGATTGATGGGTCGTGAGGGAAGATTGATGGGTCGTGAGGGAAGATTGATGGGTCGTTGGGAAAAGATTGATGGGTCGTTGGGAGAAGATTGATGGGTCGTGAGGGAAGATTGATGGGTCGTTGGGAAAAGATTGATGGGTCGTTGGGAGAAGATTGATGGGTCGTGAGGGAAGATTGATGGGTCGTGAGGGAAGATTGATGGGTCGTTGAGAGAAGATTGATGGGTCGTTGGGAGAAGATTGATGGGTCGTGAGGGAAGATTGATGGGTCGTGAGGGAAGATTGATGGGTCGTTGGGAGAAGATTGATGGGTCGTTGGGAGAAGATTGATGGGTCGTTGGGAGAAGATTGATGGGTCGTGAGGGAAGATTGATGGGTCATTGAGAGAAGATTGATGGGTCGTTGGGAGAAGATTGATGGGTCGTGAGGGAAGATTGATGGGTCGTGAGGGAAGATTGATCAGTCGTTGGGAGAAGATTGATGGGTCGTTGGGAGAAGTTTGATGGGTCGTTGTCAGAAGATTGATGGGTCGTTGGGAGAAGATTGATGGGTCGTGAGGGAAGATTGATGGGTCGTTGGGAGAAGATTGATGGGTCGTTGAGAGAGGATTGATGGGTCGTTGGGAGAAGATTGATGGGTCGTTGGGAGAAGATTGATGGGTCGTTGGGAGAAGTTTGATGGGTCGTTGGGAGAAGATTGATGGGTCGTTGGGAGAAGTTTGATGGGTCGTTGGGAGAAGATTGATGGGTCGTTGGGAGAAGATTGATGGGTCGTTGGGAGAAGATTGATGGGTCGTTGGGAGAAGATTGATGGGTCGTTGGGAGAAGATCGCTGTGGAGGGGAAGAAAACCAAGAACCTCAGTCCGTGAAAACCAGTGGACGGTGTCGGCTGTGACTCAGTGGGGAGCAATCTCGCCTCTGAGTCATGAAGATCATGGGTTCAAGATCTACTAACAACGGGCCTCACGAAGAGATCGAAATCTTCAGGTTATTTTAATCAGCCTACACCCCTGTAAAATTATATTAAATGTGATACAGAAAGCGTTCCCAGTTTAAATGAGGCCGGATGTCTGCGATATGCTCCCTGACCCCTGACCCCCGACATCAGCCCAGTCACCTCCTACCGCTGTAAAAGGCCCATCGTGGATCATCACCACTCAGAATCTTGTGGTGAAGTAACTGAAACTCAACAAGAGCCTCCGATTCCTCAAACACTCTCAGCTTCCTCTCTGTGGCCTGAAAAAAGGCCCCAGGCTTTTAGTTTCAGACCACATTCTGTCAGCTGTGATAATTAATCATTAATTCCCGGCCTGGTTCCCAGTGGGTGAGAGTTCGGTCTTATACTGGAACGCTGGGCTGATTGATCATGTTCTGGATTCAGAATGGAGGGAGATTCTGTTACATTCCGACTCGAATTTCACTCAACATCAAATGTGGGATTGGAGCAATTACAGTGTTTAGGGACCAATGATCTGTGGTCGATCTCTCAAACCAGAGGATTGTGAGAACAGGTCTTCCCGAATTTAAGAGTCTTAAACACTCTCCCCTCTGGGTCAGAAGGTTCGAGTCCCACTGCAGAGACTTGAGCCCATAATCCAGGCTGACACTCCAGGGCAGTACTGAGGGAGTGCTGCACTGTCGGAGGGTCAGTACTGAGGGAGTGCTGCACTGTCGGAGGATCAGTACTGAGGGAGTGCTGCACTGTCGGTGGGTCAGTACTGAGGGAGTGCTGCACTGTCGGAGGGGCAGTACTGAGGGAGAGCTGCACTGTCAGAGGGTCAGTACTGAGGGAGTGCTGCACTGTCGGAGGGGCAGTACTGAGGGAGTGGTGCACTGTCGGAGGGTCAGTACTGAGGGAGTGCTGCACTGTCGGAGGGGCAGTACTGAGGGAGAGCTGCACTGTCAGAGGGTCAGTACTGAGGGAGTGCTGCACTGTCGGAGGGGCAGTACTGAGGGAGTGGTGCACTGTTGGAGGGTCAGTGCTGAGGGAGCGCTGCACTGTTGGAGGGTCAGTGCTGAGGGAGCACTACATTGATGGAGGGTCAGTGATGAGGGATTGTGCACTGTCAGAGATGCCATCTTTCGGATGAGACGTTAAACTGAGGTCCTACCTGCCCTCTCAGGTGGACTTAAAAGAATCCACGGCCACTATTTTGAAGAAGAGCAGGTGATTTCTCCCCAGTGTCCTGGCCAATATTTATCCCTCAATAAACATCACTAAAAAACAGATTATCTGGTCATTTATCTTATTGCTGTTTGTGGGATCTTGCTGTGCGCAAATTAGCTGCCGTGTTTCCTACATTACAACAGTGACTACTCTTCAAAAAGTACTTCATTGACTGTCAAGCGCTTTGGGACGTCCTGAGGTGGTGAAAGGCGCTATATAAATGCAAGTCTTTCTTTCTCTTCGGGTTGTGAGAACCCGTCTCCCAGACTTTAAGTGTTTAAACATTCAGTGAGTGTGGGCGTGTGTGAGATATCCTCGAAAGTGGGAGATCATCTCACACAAAGGGAACCAGCACCGACACTCCCCGTGTTCAGCCTCGGGCAGTGTTCACACTGAGTGATTTTCAAAGGTGATATTTTGTTTGTGTATTTCTGCAGTGATCAATAAAAGAAACACAGAAGGCAGAAATAAAGATCTCCCCAAACTGATCACTCCCACAGACCCTGTACCCACACTGATCACTCCCACAGACCCTGTACCCACACTGATCACTCCCACAGACCCTGTACCAACACTGATCACTCCCACAGACCCTGTACCCACACTGATCACTCCCACAGACCCTGTACCCACACTGATCACTCCCACAGACCCTGTACCCACACTGATCACTCCCACAGACCCTGTACCCACACTGATCACTCCCACAGACCCTGTACCCACACTGATCACTCCCACAGACCCTGTACCCAAACTGATCACTCCCACAGACCCTGTACCCACACTGATCACTCCCACAGACCCTGTACCCACACTGATCACTCCCACAGACCCTGTACCCACACTGATCACTCCCACAGACCCTGTACCCACACTGATCACTCCCACAGACCCTGTACCCAAACTGATCACTCCCACAGACCCTGTACCCACACTGATCACTCCCACAGACCCTGTACCCACACTGATCTCTCCCACAGACCCTGTACCCACACTGATCACTCCCACAGACCCTGTACCCACACTGATCACTCCCACAGACCCTGTACCCACACTGATCACTCCCACAGACCCTGTACCCACACTGATCACTCCCACAGACCCTGTACCCACACTGATCTCTCCCACAGTTCCTGTATCACTGCCAATAAACACAATCTATTTCGAGGATTTATATTTCTCTCGCCCGAACTCATCAGCCTGAACTGAAAATGGCACAAAGACTGATGACCAGGAGTGTGAGTGGGAATAACTGGTTTATCTCAATGATTGGAGGACAGCAGGCAAGTAAATCATAGAATCTTACAGCACAAAAGGAGGCCATTCGGCCCATCGTCCCTGTGCTGGCTCTTTGAAAGATCTATCCAATTATTCCCATTCCCCTGCTCTTTCCCCATAGCCCTGCAAATTTTTCCCCTTTAAGTATTTCTCCAATTCCGTTTGCAAGTTATTATTGAATCTGCTTCCACCGCCCTTTCAGGCAGCGCATTCCAGATCAGAACAACTCACTGCCTAAAAAAAATTCTCCTCATCTCTGCTCTGGTTCTTTTGCCAATTACCTTAAATCTGTGTCCTCTGGTTACCGACCCTCCTGCCATTGGAAACAGTTTCTCCTTATTTACTCTATCAAAACCCTTCATGATTTTGAACACCTCTATTAAATCTCCCCTTAACCTTCTCTGCTCGAAGGAGAACAATCCCAGTTTCTCCAGCTTGTGATTAGGATCTGGAATGCACTGCCCGAGGGGGTGGTGGAGGTAGATTCAATCATGGCCTTCAAAAGGGAACTGGATAAGTACTTGAAAGGAAAAAATTTGCAAGACTACGGGGAATGGGCGGGGGAGTGGGACTACCTGGATTGCTCTTGCACGGACTTGATGGGCCGAATGGCTTCCTTCTGTGCTGTAACCTGTCTATGATTTCTATGCTTCTCCAGTCTCTCCACACAACTGAAGTCCTGCATCCCTGGTCCCATTCCAGTAAATCTCCTCTGCACCCTCTCCAAGGCCTTGACATCCTTCCTAAAGTGCGGTGCCCAGAATTGGACACAATTCTCCAGCTGGGGTCCAACCAGTGATTTATAAAAGTTTATATAATTTCCTTGCTTTTGCCAAGAAAGAAAGTGTTTCCAGTGAAAGTGAAGTCTGCACTCAGCGAGAAACGAGGACCCTCCACCCCCCCCCGATATAAATCACTGGCAGAATCTGCAATTCCCGAGGACCCTCCCCCCACCCCCCGATATAAATCACTGGCAGAATCTGCAATTCCCGTGGACCCTCCCCTCCCCGATATAAATCACTGGCAGAATCTGCAATTCCCGAGGACCCTCCCCCCCCCGATATAAATCACTGGCAGAATCTGCAATTCCCGAGGACCCTCCCCCCCCCCCGATATAAATCACTGGCAGAATCTGCAATTCCCGAGGACCCTCCCCTCCCCGATATAAATCACTGGCAGAATCTGCAATTCCCGAGGACCCTCCCCTCCCTGATATAAATCACTGGCAGAATCTGCAATTCCCGAGGACCCTCCCCCCCCCCCCCGATATAAATCACTGGCAGAATCTGCAATTCCCGAGGACCCTGCCCCCCCCCCCCCCCGATATAAATCACTGGCAGAATCTGCAATTCCCGAGGACCCTCCCCCCCCCCCGATATAAATCACTGGCAGAATCTGCAATTCCCGAGGACCCTCCCCCCCCCCGATATAAATCACTGGCAGAATCTGCAATTCCCGAGGACCCTCCCCCCCCGATATAAATCACTGGCAGAATCTGCAATTCCCGAGGACCCTCCCCCTCCCCAATATAAATCACTGGCAGAATCTGCAATTCCCGAGGACCCTCCCCCCACCCCGATATAAATCACTGGCAGAATCTGCAATTCCCGAGGACCCTCCCCCCCCCCCCCGATATAAATCACTGGCAGAATCTGCAATTCCCGAGGACCCTCCCCCCCCCCCCGATATAAATCACTGGCAGAATCTGCAATTCCCGAGGACCCTCCCCCACCCCCCGATATAAATCACTGGCAGAATCTGCAATTCCCGAGGACCCTCCCCTCCCCGATATAAATCACTGGCAGAATCTGCAATTCCCGAGGACCCTCCCCTCCCTGATATAAATCACTGGCAGAATCTGCAATTCCCGAGGACCCTCCCCTCCCCGATATAAATCACTGGCAGAATCTGCAATTCCCGAGGACCCTCCCCCCCCCCCGATATAAATCACTGGCAGAATCTGCAATTCCCGAGGACCCTCCCCCCCCCCCGATATAAATCACTGGCAGAATCTACAATTCCCGAGGACCCTCCCCCCCGATATAAATCACTGGCAGAATCTGCAATTCCCGAGGACCCTCCCCCCCCCCCCCCCGATATAAATCACTGGCAGAATCTGCAATTCCCGAGGACCCTCCCCTCCCTGATATAAATCACTGGCAGAATCTGCAATTCCCGAGGACCCTCCCCTCCCCGATATAAATCACTGGCAGAATCTGCAATTCCCGAGGACCCTCCCCCCCCCCCCGATATAAATCACTGGCAGAATCTGCAATTCCCGAGGACCCTCCCCCCCCCCCGATATAAATCACTGGCAGAATCTGCAATTCCCGAGGACCCTCCCCCCCCGATATAAATCACTGGCAGAATCTGCAATTCCCGAGGACCCTCCCCCCCGATATAAATCACTGGCAGAATCTGCAATTCCCGAGGACCCTCCCCCCCCGATATAAATCACTGGCAGAATCTGCAATTCCCGAGGACCCTCCCCCCCGATATAAATCACTGGCAGAATCTGCAATTCCCGAGGACCCTCCCCTCCCCAATATAAATCACTGGCAGAATCTGCAATTCCCGAGGACCCTCCCTCACCCCCCGATATAAATCACTGGCAGAATCTGCAATTCCCGAGGACCCTCCCCCCCCCCCGATATAAATCACTGGCAGAATCTGCAATTCCCGAGGACCCTCCCCCCCCCCCCCGATATAAATCACTGGCAGAATCTGCAATTCCCGAGGACCCTCCCCTCCCCGATATAAATCACTGGCAGAATCTGCAATTCCCGAGGACCCTCCCCCCCCCCCCGATATAAATCACTGGCAGAATCTGCAATTCCCGAGGACCCTCCCCTCCCCGATATAAATCACTGGCAGAATCTGCAATTCCCGAGGACCCTCCCCTCCCCGATATAAATCACTGGCAGAATCTGCAATTCCCGAGGACCCTCCCCCCCCCCCCCCCGATATAAATCACTGGCAGAATCTGCAATTCCCGAGGACCCTCCCCCCCCCCCCCCCCCGATATAAATCACTGGCAGAATCTGCAATTCCCGAGGACCCTCCCCCCCCCCCGATATAAATCACTGGCAGAATCTGCAATTCCCGAGGACCCTCCCCCCCCCCCCCGATATAAATCACTGGCAGAATCTGCAATTCCCGAGGACCCTCCCCCCCCCCCGATATAAATCACTGGCAGAATCTGCAATTCCCGAGGACCCTCCCCCCCCCGATATAAATCACTGGCAGAATCTGCAATTCCCGAGGACCCTCCCCCCTCCCCCCGATATAAATCACTGGCAGAATCTGCAATTCCCGAGGACCCTCCCCCCCCCCCCGATATAAATCACTGGCAGAATCTGCAATTCCCGAGGACCCGCCCCTCCCCAATATAAATCACTGGCAGAATCTGCAATTGCCGAGGACCCTCCCCCTCCCCAATATAAATCACTGGCAGAATCTGCAATTCCCGAGGACCCTCCCCTCCCCGATATAAATCACTGGCAGAATCTGCAATTCCCGAGGACCCTCCCCCCACCCCGATATAAATCACTGGCAGAATCTGCAATTCCCGAGGACCCTCCCCCCCCCGATATAAATCACTGGCAGAATCTGCAATTCCCGAGGACCCTCCCCTCCCCGATATAAATCACTGGCAGAATCTGCAATTCCCGAGGACCCTCCCCCTCCCCGATATAAATCACTGACAGAATCTGCAATTCCCGAGGACCCTCCCCCCCCCCCGATATAAATCACTGGCAGAATCTGCAATTCCCGAGGACCCTCCCCCCCCCCCCCGATATAAATCACTGGCAGAATCTGCAATTCCCGAGATCGGCCCATCAATCACTCCCTGATGTTAATCGATTCCGACTTCCCTCCAGTTCCAGTGTAATTTCCCTCGTATTGACCCAATGTTAAACCACATCCTCTGACATGTAACTCCCTCACCCTAATTAACACAAATTATAGTTTAAATCATTCGATCTGCCGGTGGATTCAATGTTACAGAAACCAGTTGGCCTAAAATGATGCTAAATGCAGATTATCTTTCACTCTCCTCCCCACATTCTCTAAACCTGACCATGTGAGCAGGGGGTTGATACTGCTCACAATGTCTCAACAACATCTCACTTAATGGGCCGTTCCTGCAACTTGCTGCTGCATTAAGAAGGAGAGCAGATCTCCTGTTAAACACCGAAACCTCGTCACTCACAGAAAGTCAAGGAGATTGTTTTTTGGGAAAGATGTCATTGAGTGGAGTCACCTGATCAAGTATTGGATCGGGGTCAGTCGTGGGTCAGTGGGCAGCACTCTCGCCTCAGGGTCAGAAGGTCATGGGTTCAAGTCTCACTCCAGAGATTTGAACACAAAATCCAGGCTGACATTCCCAGTGCAATACTGAGGGAGTGCTGCACTGTCGGAGGGTCAGTACTGAGGGAGTGCTGCACTGTCGGAGGGTCAGTACTGAGGGAGTGCTGCACTGTCAGACGGTCAGTACTGAGGGAGTGCTGCACTGTCGGTGGGTCAGTACTGAGGGAGTGCTGCACTGTCAGACGGTCAGTACTGAGGGAGTGCTGCACTGTCGGTGGGTCAGTACTGAGGGAGTGCTGCACTGTCAGACGGTCAGTACTGAGGGAGTGCTGCACTGTCGGTGGGTCAGTACTGAGGGAGTGCTGCACTGTCGGAGGGTCAGTACTGAGGGAGTGCTGCACTGTCGGAGGGTCAGTACTGAGGGAGTGCTGCACTGTCGGAGGGTCAGTACCGAGGGAGTGCTGCACTGTCGGAGGGTCAGTACTGAGGGAGTGCTGCACTGTCGGAGGGTCAGTACTGAGGGAATGCTGCACTGTCAGAGGATCAGTGCTGAGGGAGTGCTGCACTGTCGGAGGGTCAGTACTGAGGGAGTGCTGCACTGTCGGAGGGTCAGTACTGAGGGAATGCTGCACTGTCAGAGGATCAGTACTGAGGGAATGCTGCACTGTCAGAGGATCAGTACTGAGGGAATGCTGCACTGTCAGAGGATCAGTGCTGAGGGAGTGCTGCACTGTCGGAGGGTCAGTACTGAGGGAGTGCTGCACTGTCGGAGGGTCAGAACTGAGGGAGTGCTGCACTGTCGGAGGGTCAAAACTGAGGGAGGGCTGCACTGTCGGAGGGTCAGTACTGAGGGAGTGCTGCACTGTCGGAGGGTCAGTACTGAGGGAGTGCTGCACTGTCGGAGGTGCCGTGTTTTGGATGAGATATTAAACCGAGGCCCCGTCTGCCCTCTCAGGTGGATGTAAAAGATCCCATGGCCACGGTTGGAAGAAGAGCAGACGATTTCTCCCCGGTGTCCTGGCCAATATTTATCCCTCAACCAACATCACTAAAGAACAGATTATCTCATTGCTGTTTGTGGGATCTTGCTGTGCATAAATTGGCTGCTGTGTTTCCCTATATTACAACAGTGACCACACTTCATATGTACTTCATTGGCTGTAAAGCTCTTCGGGACGTCCTGAGGATGTGAAAGGCGCTATATAAATGCAAGTTCTTTCTTTGTAGAAAAATTCCAGTGGCTAAATCAGAATGAACTCTCTTCACAAAGTGTAATTAAGGGAACGGTGCAGACAGTAATTAATATCCCTGTGACTGGGTCACTGGGTCCCGATCATCGATCAGACCCTCTCCCTGCAGGACTGAAGGACTGGGTTTCACTATAAGGAGATGCCACTTTCATTATTACAGAGTACGATCCCATTCAGGTACAAAGTCAGTCAGTGGGGCCTCTGGGAGTTCCCTCCCCGCCTGCTCCACGTATTAAAATAATATTCATTCTAATATAGAACTGGACGATCGCTCTTGTTAATTGTCTGGTGTTTATCTGAAAGGCCGGGTGTAATTAATAGTCTGACGGGTTTAATCAGAGTCATAATCCGACTTTATGAAAGTTCTTTGTGATTGAAACAGATTTTAATTGAGACGAATGTGAGTTCCTGAGCTTGCTGGGCCGGTGGGTTTATTTGTTGTAAAGGAAGTCCATTGGAGGGGAACTGATTCCCTCCTCACGCTCCTATTAATGAGATCGAGGGTTTGAAGTGAGAGATTGAGGAAGAGGCGATAATTAACAGGGGATTGTGAGGATTTCCTGGTGACAGTATTCTGAATAGGACAGAAGGTTATTATATTACACAGAATTACATCGAATGTACAGCACAGAAACAGGCCATTCGGCCCAACTGGTCTGTGCTGGTGTTTATGCTCCACACGAGCCTCCTCCCTCCCTACTTCATCTCACCCGATCAGCATATCCTTCTATTCCTTTCTCCCTCATGTGTTTATCCAGCTTCCCCTTAAATCCATCTCCACTATTCACCTCAACCACTCCTTGTGGGAGTGAGTTCCACATTCTCACCACTCTCTGGGTAAAGAAGTTTCTCCTGAATTCCCTATTGGATTTATTAGTGACTATTTTATATTTATGGCCCCGAGATCTGGTCTCCAGTGTAAACATCTTCTCTACGTCTACCCGATCAAACCCTTTCATAATCTTAAAGACCTCTATCAGGTCACCCCTCAGCCTTCTCTTTTCGAGAGAAAAGAGCCCCAGCCTGTTCAGCCTTTCCAAATAGGTATAACCTTTCAGTTCTGGTATCATCCTTGTGAATCTTTTTTGCACCTTCTCCAGTGCCTCTATATCCTTTTTATAATATGGAGACCAGAACTGTGCACAATTCTCCAAGTGTGGTCTAACCAAAGTTCTATACAAGTTTAAAATAATTTTTCTGCTTTTCAATTCTATCCCTCTAGAAATGAACTCCAGGGGTTAGTTTGTTTTTTTGTGCCCTGATTAACCTGCGTCTATTAACCAGATTTGTGTGTCTGGACCCCGAGCTCCATTTTCTCCTCTACCCCATTTAGACTCTTATTATCCAAGCAATATGTGGCCCCCTTATTCATCCTATCAAAATACACCACCTCACACTGATCAATATTGAAATTGATTTGCCAATTACACGCCCATTCTGAAGTTTATTAATGTCTTCCTGTATTTTGTCACATTCTTCCTCAGTATTAACTACACCCCCCAATATGGTGTCGACCACAAATTTTGAAATTGTACTTCCGATTCCCGAGTCCAAATCATTAATGTAAATTGTGAACAACAGTGGTCCCAGCACCGATCCCTGTGGAACACCACTTCCCACCTTTTGCCAGTCTGAGTTACTACCCTTAACCCCTACTCTCTGTTTTCTGTTTTGTAGCCAATTTGCTATCCATTCTAATACTGGAAAAATAATGTTGGAATTCACGTTAGGAATTTCTATGATTCTGTTCCTGTGATTTCCTGTGATCTTATTCCTGTATTTCCTGTGATCTTATTCCTGAGATTTACTGTGATCTTATTCCTGTGATTTACTGTGATCTTATCCCTGTGATTTACTGTGATCTTATTCCCGAGATTTACTGTGATCTCATTCCTGCGATTTACTGTGATCTTATTCCTGTGATTTATTGTGATCTCATTCCTGTGATTTACTGTGATCTTATTCCTGAGATTTACTGTGATCTTATTCCTGTGATTTACTGTGATCTTAGTCCTGTGATTTACTGTGATCTTATTCCTGTGATTTACTGTGATCTTATTCCTGAGATTTGCTCTGATCTTATTCCTGTGATTTACTCTGATCTTATTCCTGTGATTTACTGTGATCTTATTCCTGTGATTTACTCTGATCTTATTCCTGTGATTTACTGCGATCTTATTCCTGAGATTTACTGTGATCTTATTCCTGTGATTTACTGTGATCTTATTCCTGAGATTTACTGTGATCTTATTCCTGTGATTTACTGTGATCTTATTCCTGTGATTTATTGTGATCTTATTCCTGAGATTTACTGTGATCTTATTCCTGTGATTTACTGTGATCTTATTCCTGAGATTTACTGTGATCTTATTTCTGAGATTTACTGTGATCTTATTCCTGTGATTTACTGTGATCTTATTCCTGTGATTTACAATGATCTTATTCCTGAGATTTACTGTGATCTTATTCCTGAGATTTACTGTGATCTTATTCCCGAGATTTACTGTGATCTCATTCCTGTGATTTACTGTGATCTTATTCCTGTGATTTACTGTGATCTTATTCCTGAGATTTACTGTGATCTTATTCCTGTGATTTACTGTGATCTTAGTCCTGTGATTTACTGTGATCTTATTCCTGTGATTTACTGTGATCTTATTCCTGAGATTTGCTCTGATCTTATTCCTGTGATTTACTCTGATCTTATTCCTGTGATTTACTGTGAACTTATTCCTGTGATTTACTCTGATCTTATTCCTGTGATTTACGGTGATCTTATTCCTGTGATTTACTGTGATCTTATTCCTGTGATTTACTGTGATCTTATTCCTGTGATTTACTGTGATCTTATCCCTGTGATTTACTGTGATCTTATTCCTGTGATTTCCTGTGATTTTATTCCTGTGATTTACTGTGATCTTATTCCTGTGATTTATTGTGATCTTATTTTTTATTCCTGTGATTTGCTGTGATCTTATTCCTGTGATTTCCTGTGATCTTATTCCTGTGATTTCCTGTGATCTTATTCCTGTGATTTACTGTGATCTTATTCCTGTGATTTACTGTGATCTTATTCCTGTGATTTAATGTGATCTTATTCCTGTGATTTACTGTGATATTATTCCTGTGATTTACTGTGATCTTATTCCTGTGATTTACTGTGATCTTATTCCTGTGATTTACTGTGATCTTATTCCTGTGATTTACTGTGATCTTATCCCTGTGATTTACTGTGATCTTATTCCTGTGATTTACTCTGATCTTATTCCTGTGATTTACTGTGATCTTATTGCTGTGATTTACGGTGATCTTATTCCTGTGATTTACTGTGATCTTATTCCTGTGATTTACTGTGATCTTATTCCTGTGATTTACTGTGATCTTATCCCTGTGATTTACTGTGATCTTATTCCTGTGATTTCCTGTGATCTTATTCCTGTGATTAACTGTGATCTTATTCCTGTGATTAACTGTGATCTTATTCCTGTGATTTACTGTGATCTTATTCCTGTGATTTACTGTGATCTTATTCCTGTGATTTACTGTGATCTTATTCCTGTGATTTACTGTGATCTTATTCCTGAGATTTACTGGGATCTTATTCCTGTGATTTACTGTGATATTATTCCTGTGATTTCCTGTGATCTTATTCCTGTGATTTACTGTGATCTTATTCCTGTGATTTACTGTGATCTTATTCCTGTGATTTACTGTGATCTTATTCCTATGATTTACTGTGATCTTATTCCTGAGATTTACTGTGATCTTATTCCTGTGATTTACTGTGATCTTATTCCTGTAATTTACTGTGATCTTATTCCTGTGATTTACTGTGATCTTATTCCTGAGATTTACTGTGATCTTATTCCTGTGTTTTCCTGTGATATTATTCCTGTGATTTCCTGTGATCTTATTCCTGTGATTTACTGTGATCTTATTCCTGTGATTTACTGTGATCTTATTCCTGTGATTTCCTGTGATCTTATCCCTGTGATTTCCTGTGATCATATCCCTGTGATTTACTCTGATCTTATTCCTGTGATTTACTCTGATCTTATTCCTGTGATTTACTGCGATCTTATTCCTGAGATTTACTGTGATCTTATTCCTGTGATTTACTGTGATCTTATTCCTGAGATTTACTGTGATCTTATTCCTGTGAATTACTGTGATCTTATTCCTGTGATTTATTGTGATCTTATTACTGAGATTTACTGTGATCTTATTCCTGTGATTTACTGTGATCTTATTCCTGAGATTTACTGTGATCTTATTTCTGAGATTTACTGTGATCTTATTCCTGTGATTTACTGTGATCTTATTCCTGTGATTTACAATGATCTTATTCCTGAGATTTACTGTGATCTTATTCCTGAGATTTACTGTGATCTTATTCCCGAGATTTACTGTGATCTCATTCCTGTGATTTACTGTGATCTTATTCCTGTGATTTACTGTGATCTTATTCCTGAGATTTACTGTGATCTTATTCCTGTGATTTACTGTGATCTTAGTCCTGTGATTTACTGTGATCTTATTCCTGTGATTTACTGTGATCTTATTCCTGAGATTTGCTCTGATCTTATTCCTGTGATTTACTCTGATCTTATTCCTGTGATTTACTGTGATCTTATTCCTGTGATTTGCGGTGATCTTATTCCTGTGATTTACTGTGATCTTATTCCTGTGATTTACTGTGATCTTATTCCTGTGATTTACTGTGATCTTATCCCTGTGATTTACTGTGATCATATTCCTGTGATTTCCTGTGATCCTATTCCTGTGATTTACTGTGATCTTATTCCTGTGATTTACTGTGATCTTATTTTTTATTCCTGTGATTTGCTGTGATCTTATTCCTGTGATTTCCTGTGATCTTATTCCTGTGATTTACTGTGATCTTATTCCTGTGATTTACTGTGATCTTATTCCTGTGATTTCCTGTGATCTTATTCCTGTGATTTACTGTGATCTTATTCCTGTGATTTCCTGTGATCTTATTCCTGTGATTTACTGTGATCTTATTCCTGTGATTTACTGTGATCTTATTCCTGTGATTTACTGTGATATTATTCCTGAGATTTACTGTGAACTTATTCCTGTGACTTACTGTGATGTTATTCCTGTGATTTCCTGTGATCTTATGCCTGTGATTTACTGTGATCTTATTCCTGAGATTTGCTCTGATCTTATTCCTGTGATTTACTGTGATCTTATTCCTGTGATTTCCTGTGATCTTATTCCTGTGATTTACTGTGATCTTATTCCTGTGATTTACTGTGATCTTATTCCTGTGATTTACTGTGATATTATTCCTGAGATTTACTGTGAACTTATTCCTGTGACTTACTGTGATGTTATTCCTGTGATTTCCTGTGATCTTATGCCTGTGATTTACTGTGATCTTATTCCTGAGATTTGCTCTGATCTTATTCCTGTGATTTACTGTGATCTTATTCCTGTGATTTACTGTGATCTTATTCCTGTGATTTCCTCTGATCTTATTCCTGTGATTTACTGTGATCTTATTGCTGTGATTTACGGTGATCTTATTCCTGTGATTTACTGTGATCTTATCCCTGTGATTTACTGTGATCTTATTCCTGTGATTTACTCTGATCTTATTCCTGTGATTTACTGTGATCTTATTCCTGTGGTTTACTGTGATCATATTCATGTGATTTGCTGTGATCTTATTCCTGTGATTTACTGTGATCTTATCCCTGTGATTTCCTGTGATCTTATTCCTGTGATTTCCTGTGATCTTATTCCTGTGATTAACTGTGATCTTATTCCTGTGATTTACTGTGATCTTATTCCTGTGATTTACTGTGATCTTATTCCTGTGATTTACTGTGATCTTATTCCTGTGATTTACTGTGATCTTATTCCTGAGATTTACTGTGATCTTATTCCTGTGATTTACTGTGATATTATTCCTGTGATTTACTGTGATCTTATTCCTGTGATTTACTGTGATCTTATTCCTGTGATTTACTGTGATCTTATTCCTATGATTTACTGTGATCTTATTCCTGAGATTTACTGTGATCTTATTCCTGTGATTTACTGTGATCTTATTCCTGTAATTTACTGTGATCTTATTCCTGTGATTTACTGTGATCTTATTCCTGAGATTTACTGTGATCTTATTCATGTGATTTCCTGTGATATTATTCCTGTGATTTCCTGTGATCTTATTCCTGTGATTTACTGTGATCTTATTCCTGTGATTTACTGTGATCTTATTCCTGTGATTTCCTGTGATCTTATCCCTGTGATTTCCTGTGATCTTATCCCTGTGATTTACTCTGATCTTATTCCTGTGATTTACCGTGAACTTATCCCTGTGATTTACTGTGATCTTATCCCTGTGATTTACTCTGATCTTATTCCTGTGATTTCCTGTGATCTTATCCCTGTGATTTACTCTGATCTTATCCCTGTGATTTCCTGTGATCTTATCCCTGTGATTTACTCTGATCTTATCCCTGTGATTTACTCTGATCTTTTTGCTGTGATTTACTGTGATCTTATTCCTGTGATTTCCTGTGATCTTATCCCTGTGATTTCCTGTGATCTTATCCCTGTGATTTACTGTGATCTTATTCCTGTGATTTGCTGTGATCTTATTCCTGTGATTTCCTGTGATCTTATTCCTGTGATTTACTGTGATCTTATTCCTGTGATTTCCTGTGATCTTATTCCTGTGATTTCCTGTGATCTAATTCCTGTGATTTCCTGTGATCTTATTCCTGAGATTTCCTGTGATCTTATTCCTGTGATTTCCTGTGATCTTATCCCTGTGATTTCCTGTGATCTTATTCCTGTGATTTCCTGTGATCTTATTCCTGTGATTTCCTGTGATCTTATTCCTGAGATTTCCTGTGATCTTATTCCTGTGATTTCCTGTGATCTTATTCCTGAGATTTCCTGTGATCTTATTCCTGTGATTTCCTGTGATCTTATTCCTGTGATTTCCTGTGATCTTATTCCTGTGATTTCCTGTGATCTGATTCCTGAGATTTCTTGTGATCTTATTCCTGTGATTTCCTGTGATCTTATCCCTGTGATTTCCTGTGATCTTATTCCTGTGATTTCCTGTGATCTTATTCCTGTGATTTACTGTGATCTTATTCCTGTGATTTCCTGTGATCTTATTCCTGTTATTTACTGTGATCTTAGCCCTGTGATTTCCTGTGATCTTATTCCTGTGATTTCCTGTGATCTTATTCCTGTGATTTACTGTGATCTTATCCCTGTGATTTCCTGTGATCTTATTCCTGTGATTTACTGTGATATTATCCCTGTGATTTACTGTGATCTTATTCCTGTGATTTCCTGTGATCTTATTCCTGTGATTTACTGTAATCTTATTCCAGTGATTTACTGTGATCTTATTCCTGTGATCTTATTCCTGTGATTTCCTGTGATCTTATTCCTGTGATTTACTGCGATCTTATTCCTGTGATTTACTGTGATCTTATTCCTGTGATTTACTGTGATCTTATTCCTGTGATTTACTGTGATCTTATTCCTGTGATTTACTGTGATCTTATTCCTGTGGTTTATTGTGATCTTATTCCTGTGATTTACTGTGATCTAATTCCTGTGATTTACTGTCATTTTATTCCTGAGATTTACTGTGATCTTATTCCTGTGATTTACTGTGATCTTATTCCTGTGATTTACTGTGATCTTATTCCTGTGATTTACTGTGATCTTATTCCTGTGATTTACTGTGATCTTATTCCTGTGATTTCCTGTGATCTAATTCCTGTGATTTACTGTGATCTTATCCCTGTGATTTACTGTGATCTTATTCCTGTGATTTACTGTGATCTTATTCCTGTGATTTACTGTGATCTCATTCCTGTGATTTACTGTGATCTTATTCCTGTGATTTACTGTGATCTTATTCCTGTGATCTTATTCCTGTGATTTACTGTGATCTTATTCCTGTGATTTCCTGTGATCTTATTCCTGTGATTTCCTGTGATCTTATCCCTGTGATTTACT
The DNA here is from genome assembly GCF_035084215.1 of Heptranchias perlo. Lineage (NCBI taxonomy): Eukaryota > Metazoa > Chordata > Chondrichthyes > Hexanchiformes > Hexanchidae > Heptranchias > Heptranchias perlo. Next base: position 493,442 of record NW_027139223.1, on the reverse strand, counting down.
GTGATCTTATTCCTGTGATTTACTGTGATCTTATTCCTGTGATTTACTCTGATCTTATTTTCTGTGATTTACTGTGATCTTATTCCTGTGATTTACTGTGATCTTATTCCTGTGATTTACAGTGATCTTATTCCTGTGATTTACTGTGATCTTATTCCTGTGATTCACTGTGATCTTATTCCTGAGATTTACTGTGATCTTATTCCTGTGATTTACTGTGATCTTATTCCTGTGATTTAATGTGATCTAATTCCTGTGATTTCCTGTGATCTTATTCCTGAGATTTACTGTGATCTTATTCCTGTGATTTACTGTGATCTTATTCCTGTGATTCACGGTGATCTTATTCCTGTGATTTACTGTGATCTAATTCCTGTGATTTACTGTTATCTTATTCTTGTGATTTACTGTGATCAAATTCCTGTGATTTACTGTTATCTTATTCCTGTGATTTACTGTGATCTAATTCCTGTGATTTCCTGTGATCTTATTCCTGTGATTCACTGTGATCTTATTCCTGAGATTTACTGTGATCTAATTCCTGTGATTTACTTTCATTTTATTCCTGAGATTTACTGTGATCTTATTCCTGTCATTTACTGTGATCTTATTCCTGTGATTTACTGTGATCTTATTCCTGTGATTTACTGTGATCTTATTCCTGTGATTTACTGTGATCTTATTCCTGTGATTTACTGTGATCTTATTCCTGTGATTCACTGTGATCTTATTCCTGTGATTTACTGTGATCTTATTCCTGTGATTTACTGTGATCTTATTCCTGTGATTTACTGTGATCTTATTCCTGTGATTTACTGTGATCTTATTCCTGTGATTTACTGTGATCTTATTCCTGTGATTTACTGTGATCTTATCACTGTGATTTACTGTGATCTTATCCCTGTGATTTACAATGATCTTATCCCTGTGATTTACTGTGATCTTATTCCTGTGATTTAATGTGATCTAATTCCTGTGATTTCCTGTGATCTTATTCCTGAGATTTACTGTGATCTTATTCCTGTGATTTACTGTGATCTTATTCCTGTGATTTCCTGTGATCTTATTCCTGTGATTCACTGTGATCTTATTCCTGTGATTTACTGTGATCTAATTCCTGTGATTTACTGTTATCTTATTCTTGTGATTTACTGTGATCAAATTCCTGTGATTTACTGTTATCTTATTCCTGTGATTTACTGTGATCTTATTCCTGTGATTTACTGTTACCTTATTCCTGTGATTCACTGTGATCTTATTCCTGTGATTTACTGTGATCTTATTCCTGTGATTTACTGTGATCTTATTCCTGTGATTTACTGTGATCTTATTCCTGTGATTTACTGTGATCTTATTCCTGTGATTTACTGTGATCTTATTCCTGTGATTTACTGTGATCTTATCACTGTGATTTACTGTGATCTTATCCCTGTGATTTACAATGATCTTATCCCTGTTATTTACTGTGATCTTATTCCTGTGATTTAATGTGATCTAATTCCTGTGATTTCCTGTGATCTTATTCCTGAGATTTACTGTGATCTTATTCCTGTGATTTACTGTGATCTTATTCCTGTGATTTCCTGTGATCTTATTCCTGTGATTCACTGTGATCTTATTCCTGTGATTTACTGTGATCTAATTCCTGTGATTTACTGTTATCTTATTCTTGTGATTTACTGTGATCAAATTCCTGTGATTTACTGTTATCTTATTCCTGTGATTTACTGTGATCTAATTCCTGTGATTTCTTGTGATCTTATTCCTGTGATTCACTGTGATCTTATTCCTGAGATTTACTGTGATCTAATTCCTGTGATTTACTGTCATTTTATTCCTGAGATTTACTGTGATCTTATTCCTGTCATTTACTGTGATCTTATTCCTGTGATTTACTGTGATCTTATTCCTGTGATTTACTGTGATCTTATTCCTGTGATTTACTGTGATCTTATTCCTGTGATTTACTGTTACCTTATTCCTGTGATTTACTGTGATCTTATTCCTGTGATTCACTGTGATCTTATTCCTGTGATTTACTGTGATCTTATTCCTGTGATTTACTGTGATCTTATTCCTGTGATTTACTGTGATCTTATTCCTGTGATTTACTGTGATCTTATTCCTGTGATTTACTGTGATCTTATCACTGTGATTTACTGTGATCTTATCCCTGTGATTTACAATGATCTTATCCCTGTGATTTACTGTGATCTTATTCCTGTGATTTACTGTGATCTAATTCCTGTGATTTACTGTTATCTTATTCCTGTGATTCACTGTGATCTTATTCCTGTGATTTACTGTGATCTTATTCCTGTGATTTACGGTGATCTTATTCCTGTGATTTACTGTGATCTAATTCCTGTGATTTACTGTCATCTTATTCCTGAGATTTACTGTGATCTTATTCCTGTGATTTACTGTGATCTTATTCCTGTGATTTACTGTGATCTTATTCCTGTGATTTACTGTGATCTTATTCCTGTGATTTACTGTGATCTTATTCCTGAGATTTACTGTGATCTTATTCCTGTGATTTCCTGCTGTCCAGTTACAGTGACTGTGCCATAAAACTCCTTTTATTTCCCACGGCCCACAGAGGGGGTTTAAAGCACAATTGAACCTCACTGACCCTGATCTATAACTCAGCACTGGAGGTTCTGGTTGGAGGAGAATCATTAAATCAGCTGCATCGTTTAAACTGTCACAAGCGGTGAGATTATTCAGGGCTCATCGTTATCACAAAGAAACAAACCGAAGGACAAGTCCTGCAGAGCCCAGGGAACACTGTCTGGAGGGAGTGATACTCTCACCCCTAGCCCAGGGAACACTGTCTGGAGGGAGTGATACTCTCTCACCCCGAGAGCCCAGGGAACACTGTCTGGAGGGAGTGATACTCTCTCACCCCTAGCCCAGGGAACACTGTCTGGAGGGAGTGATACTCTCTCACCCCTAGAGCCCAGGGAACACTGTCTGGAGGGAGTGATACTCTCTCACCCCTAGCTCAGGGAACACTGTCCGGAGGGAGTGATACTCTCTCACCCCTAGCCCAGGGAACACTGTCTGGAGGGAGTGATACTCTCTCACCCCTAGAGCCCAGGGAACACTGTCTGGAGGGAGTGATACTCTCTCACCCCTAGCCCAGGGAACACTGTCTGGAGGGAGTGATACTCTCTCACCCCTAGAGCCCAGGGAACACTGTCTGGAGGGAGTGATACTCTCTCACCCCTAGCCTAGGGAACACTGTCTGGAGGGAGTGATACTCTCTCACCCCTAGCCCAGGGAACACTGTCTGGAGGGAGTGATACTCTCTCACCCCTCGCCCAGGGAACACTGTCTGGAGGGAGTGATACTCTCTCACCCCTAGCCCAGGGATCACTGTCTGGAGGGAGTGACTCTCTCACCCCGAGCCCAGGGAACACTGTCTGGAGGGAGTGATACTCTCTCACCCCTAGCCCAGGGAACACTGTCTGGAGGGAGTGATACTCTCTCACCCCTAGCCCAGGTAACACTGTCTGGAGGGAGTGATACTCTCTTACCCCTAGCCCAGGGATCACTGTCTGGAGGGAGTGACTCTCTCACCCCGAGCCCAGGGAACACTGTCTGGAGGGAGTGATACTCTCTCACCCCTAGCCCAGGTAACACTGTCTGGAGGGAGTGATACTCTCTCACCCCTAGCCCAGGGAACACTGTCTGGAGGGAGTGATACTCTCTCACCCCTAGCCCAGGGAACACTGTCTGGAGGGAGTGATACTCTCTCACCCCGAGAGCCCAGGGAACACTGTCTGGAGGGAGTGATACTCTCTCACCCCTAGCCCAGGGATCACTGTCTGGAGGGAGTGATACTCTCTCACCCCTAGCCCAGGGAACACTGTCTGGAGGGAGTGATACTCTCTCACCCCTAGCCCAGGGAACACTGTCTGGAGGGAGTGATACTCTCTCACCCCTAGCCCAGGGAACACTGTCTGGAGGGAGTGATACTCTCTCACCCCTAGCCCAGGGAACACTGTCTGGAGGGAGTGATACTCTCTCACCCCTAGCCCAGGGAACACTGTCTGGAGGGAGTGATACTCTCTCACCCCTAGCCCAGGGAACACTGTCTGGAGGGAGTGATACTCTCTCACCCCGAGAGCCCAGGGAACACTGTCTGGAGGGAGTGATACTCTCTCACCCCTAGCCCAGGGAACACTGTCTGGAGGGAGTGATACTCTCTCACCCCTAGAGCCCAGGGAACACTGTCTGGAGGGAGTGATACTCTCTCACGCCTTGAGCCCAGGGAACACTGTCTGGAGGGAGTGATACTCTCTCATCCCTAGCCCAGGGAACACTGTCTGGAGGGAGTGATACTCTCTCACCCCTAGCCCAGGGAACACTGTCTGGAGGGAGTGATACTCTCTCACCCCTCGCCCAGGGGTCACTGTCTGGAGGGAGTGATACTCTCTCACCCCTAGAGCCCAGGGAACCCGTCTCCCAGACTTTAAGTGTTTAAACATTCAGTGAGTGTGGGAGTGTGTGAGATATCCTCGAAAGTGGGAGATCATCTCACACAAAGGGAACCAGCACCGACACTCCCCGTGTTCAGCTTCGGGCAGTGTTCACACTGAGTGATTTTTAAAGGTGATATTTTGTTTGTGTATTTCTGCAGTGATCAATAAAAGAAACACAGGAGGCAGCAATAAAGATCTCCCCAAACTGATCACTCCCACAGACCCTGTACCCACACTGATCACTCCCACAGACCCTGTACCCACACTGATCACTCCCACAGACCCTGCACCCACACTGATCACTCCCACAGACCCTGTACCCACACTGATCACTCCCACAGACCCTGTACCCACACTGATCACTCCCACAGACCCTGTACCCACACTGATCACTCCCACAGACCCTGAACCCACACTGATCACTCCCACAGACCCTGTACCCACACTGATCACTCCCACAGACCCTGTACCCACACTGATCACTCCCACAGACCCTGTACCCACACTGATCACTCCCACAGACCCTGGACCCACACTGATCACTCCAACAGACCCTGTACCCACACTGATCACTCCCACAGACCCTGTACCCACACTGATCACTCCCACAGACCCTGTACCCACACTGATCACTCCCACAGACCCTGTACCCACACTGATCACTCACACAGACCCTGTACCCACACTGATCACTCCCACAGACCCTGTACCCACACTGATCACTCCCACAGACCCTGTACCCACACTGATCACTCCCACAGACCCTGTACCCACACTGATCACTCCCACAGACCCTGTACCCGCACTGATCACTCCCACAGACCCTGTACCCACACTGATCACTCCCACAGACCCTGGACCCACACTGATCACTCCCACAGACCCTGTACCCACACTGATCACTCCCACAGACCCTGTACACGCACTGATCACTCCCACAGACCCTGTACCCACACTGATCACTCCCACAGACCCTGTACCCACACTGATCACTCCCACACACCCTGTACCCATATTGATCACTCCCACAGACCCTGGACCCGCACTGATCACTCCCACAGACCCTGTACCCACACTGATCACTCCCACAGACCCTGTACCCACACTGATCACTCCCACACACCCTGTACCCATATTGATCACTCCCACAGACCCTGTACCCACACTGATCACTCCCACAGACCCTGTGCCCGCACTGATCACTCCCACACACCCTGTACCCACACTGATCACTCCCACAGACCCTGGACCCACACTGATCACTCCCACAGACCCTGTACCCACACTGATCACTCCCACACACCCTGTACCCACACTGATCACTCCCACAGACCCTGGACCCGCACTGATCACTCCCACAGACCCTGTACCCACACTGATCACTCCCACACACCCTGTACCCACACTGATCACTCCCACAGACCCTGTACCCACACTGATCACTCCCACAGACCCTGTACCCACACTGATCACTCCCACAGACCCTGTACCCACACTGATCACTCCCACAGTTCCTGTATCACTGCCAACAAACACAATCTGTTTCGAGGATTTATATTTCTCTCGCCCAAACTCATCAGCCTGAACTGGAAATGGCACAATGACTGATGACTGGGAGTGTGAGTGGGAATAACTGGTTTATCTCAATGATTGGAGGACAGCAGGCAAGTAAATCATAGAATCTGACAGCACAAAAGGAGGCCATTCGGCCCATCGTGCCTGTGCCGGCTCTTTGAAAGAGCTATCCAATCAGTCCCACTCCCCTGCTCTTTCCCCATACCCCTGCAAATTTCTCCTTTTCAAGTATTTATCCAATTCCATTTTGAAAGTTATTATTAAATCTGCTTCCACCGCCCTTTCAGGCAGCGCATTCCAGATCAGAACAAGTCGCTGCGTAAAAAAATTCTCCGCATCTCCCCTCTGGTTCTTTTGCCAATTACCTTAAATCTGTGTCCTCTGGTTACCGACCCTCCTGCCACTGGAAACAGTTTCTCCTTATTTACTCTATCAAAACCCTTCATGATTTTGAACACTTCTATTAAATCTCCCCTTAACCTTCTCTGCTCTGAGGAGAACAATCCCAGCTTCTCCAGTCTCTCCACATAACTGAAGTCCCTCATCCCTGGGACCATTCCAGTAAATCTCCTCTGCACCCTCTCCAAAGCCTTGAGATCCTTCCTAAAGTGCGGTGCCCAGAATTGGACACAATCCTCCAGCTGGGGTCCAACCAGTGATTTATAAAAGTTTATATAATTTCCTGGCTTTTGTCAAGAAAGAAAGTGTTTCCAGTGAAAGTGAAGTCTGTACTCAGCGACAAACGGAGACCCTCCCCCCACCCGATATAAATCACTGGCAGAATCTGCAATTCCCGAGGACCCTCCCCTCCCCGATATAAATCACTGGCAGAATCTGCAATTCCCGAGGACCCTCCCCTCCCCGATATAAATCACTGGCAGAATCTGCAATTCCCGAGGACCCTCCCCCCCTCCCCGATATAAATCACTGGCAGAATCTGCAATTCTCGAGGACCCTCCCCCCTCCCCCGATATAAATCACTGGCAGAATCTGCAATTCCCGAGGACCCTCCCCTCCCCGATATAAATCACTGGCAGAATCTGCAATTCCCGAGGACCCTCCCTCCCCGATATAAATCACTGGCAGAATCTGCAATTCCCGAGGACCCTCCCTCCCCGATATAAATCACTGGCAGAATCTGCAATTCCCGAGGACCCTCCCCCCCCCAGATATAAATCACTGGCAGAATCTGCAATTCCCGAGGACCCTCCCCTCCCCGATATAAATCACTGGCAGAATCTGCAATTCCCGAGGACCCTCCCCTCCCCGATATAAATCACTGGCAGAATCTGCAATTCCCGAGGACCCTCCCCTCCCCAATATAAATCACTGGCAGAATCTGCAATTCCCGAGGACCCTCCCCCCCCCGATATAAATCACTGGCAGAATCTGCAATTCCCGAGAACACACCCCCCCCGATATAAATCACTGGCAGAATCTGCAATTCCCGAGGACCCTCCCCTCCCCCGATATAAATCACTGGCAGAATCTGCAATTCCCGAGGACCCTCCCCCCGCCCCCGATATAAATCACTGGCAAAATCTGTAATTCCCGAGGACCCTCCCCCCCCCGATATAAATCACTGGCAGAATCTGCAATTCCCGAGAACCCTCCCCCCCCCGATATAAATCACTGGCAGAATCTGCAATTCCCGAGGACCCTCCCCCCGCCCCCGATATAAATCACTGGCAAAATCTGTAATTCCCGAGGACCCTCCCCCCCCCCCGATATAAATCACTGGCAGAATCTGCAATTCCCGAGGACCCTCCCCTCCCTGATATAAATCACTGGCAGAATCTGCAATTCCCGAGGACCCTCCCACCCCCCGATATAAATCACTGGCAGAATCTGCAATTCCAGAGGACCCTCCCCCCCCCCCGATATAAATCACTGGCAGAATCTGCAATTCCCGAGGACCCTCCCCTCCCCGATATAAATCACTGGCAGAATCTGCAATTCCCGAGGACCCTCCCCCCCCCGATATAAATCACTGGCAGAATCTGCAATTCCCGAGGACCCTCCCCCCCCCCCCCCCGATATAAATCACTGGCAGAATCTGCAATTCCCGAGGACCCTCCCCCCTCCCCGATATAAATCACTGGCAGAATCTGCAATTCCCGAGGACCCTCCCCCCCCGATATAAATCACTGGCAGAATCTGCAATTCCCGAGGACCCTCCCCTCCCCGATATAAATCACTGGCAGAATCTGCAATTCCCGAGATCGGCCCATCAATCACTCCCTGATGTTAATCGATTCCGACTTCCCTCCAGTTCCAGTGTAATTTCCCTCGTATTGACCCAATGTTAAACCACATCCTCTGACATGTAACTCCCTCACCCTAATTAACACAAATTATAGTTTAAATCATTCGATCTGCCGGTGGATTCAATGTTACAGAAACCAGTTGGCCTAAAATGATGCTAAATGCAGATTATCTTTCACTCTCCTCCCCACATTCTCTAAACCTGACCATGTGAGCAGGGGGTCGATACTGCTCACAATGTCTCAACAACATCTCACTTCATGGGCCGTTCCTGCAACTTGCTGCTGCATTAAGGAGAGCAGATCTCCTGTTAAACACCGAAACCTCTTCACTCACAGAAAGTCAAGGAGATTGTTTTTTGGGAAAGATGTCATTGAGTGGAGTCACCTGATCAAGTATTGGATCGGAGTCAGTCGTGGGTCAGTGGGCAGCACTCTCGCCTCAGGGTCAGAAGGTCATGGGTTCAAGTCTCTCTCCAGAGATTTGAACACAAAATCCAGGCTGACACTCCCAGTGCAATACTGAGGGAGTGCTGCACTGTCGGAGGGTCAGTACTGAGGGAGTGCTGCACTGTCGGAGGGTCAGTACTGAGGGAGCGCTGCACTGTCGGAGGGTCAGTACTGAGGGAGCGCTGCACTGTCGGAGGGTCAGTACTGAGGGAGCGCTGCACTGTCGGAGGGTCAGTACTGAGGGAGCGCTGCACTGTCGGAGGGTCAGTACTGAGGGAGCGCTGCACTGTCGGAGGGTCAGTACTGAGGGAGTGCTGCACTGTCGGAGGGTCAGTACTGAGGGAGTGCTGCACTGTCGGAGGGTCAGTACTGAGGGAGTGCTGCACTGTCGGAGGGTCAGTACTGAGGGAGTGCTGCACTGTCGGAGGGTCAGTACTGATGGAATGCTGCACTGTCGGAGGGTCAGTACTGAGGGAATGCTGCACTGTCGGAGGGTCAGTACTGAGGGAATGCTGCACTGTCGGAGGTGCCGTGTTTTGGATGAGATATTAAACCGAAGCCCCTTCTGCCCTATCGATGTAAATTATCCCATGGCCACGGTTGGAAGAAGAGCAGGGAAGTTCTCCCCGGTGTCCTGGCCAATATTTATCCCTCAACCAACATCACTAAAAAAACAGATTATCTCATTGCTGTTTGTGGGATCTTGCTGTGCATAAATTGGCTGCTGTGATTCCCTATATTACAACAGTGACCACACTTCATATGTACTTCATTGGCTGTAAAGCTCTTCGGGACGACCTGAGGATGTGAAAGGCGCCATATAAATGCACGTTCTTTCTTTGTAGAAAGATTCCAGGGGCGAAATCAGAATGAACTCTCTTCACAAAGTGTAATTAAGGGAACGGTGCAGACAGTAATTAATATCCCTGTGACTGGGTCACTGGGTCCCGATCATCGATCAGACCCTCTCCCTGCAGGACTGAAGGACTGGGTTTCACTATAAGGAGATGCCACTTTCATTATTACAGAGTACGATCCCATTCAGGTACAAAGTCAGTCAGTGGGGCCTCTGGGAGTTCCCTCCCCGCCTGCTCCTCATATTAAAATAATATTCATTCTAATATAGAACTGGACGATCGCTCTTGTTAATTGTCTGGTGTTTATCTGAAAGGCCGAGTGTAATTAATAGTCTGACGGGTTTAATCAGAGTCATAATCCGACTTTATGAAAGTTCTTTGTGATTGAAACAGATTTTAATTGAGACGAATGTGAGTTCCTGAGCTTGCTGGGCCGGTGGGTTTATTTGTTGTAAAGGAAGTCCATTGGAGGGGAACTGATTCCCTCCACACACTCCTATTAATGAGATCGAGGGTTTGAAGTGAGAGATTGAGGAAGAGGCGATAATTAACAGGGGATTGTGAGGATTTCCTGGTGACAGTATTCTGAATAGGACAGAAGGTTATTATATTACACAGAATTACATCGAATGTACAGCACAGAAACAGGCCATTCGGCCCAACTGGTCTGTGCTGGTGTTTATGCTCCACACGAGCCTCCTCCCTCCCTACTTCATCTCACCCTATCAGCATATCCTTCTATTCCTTTCTCCCTCATGTGTTAATCCAGCTTCCCCTTAAATCCATCCACACTATTCACCTCAACCTCTCCTTGTGGGAGTGAGTTCCACATTCTCACCACTCTCTGGGTAAAGAAGTTTCTCCTGAATTCCCTATTGGATTTATTAGTGACTATCTTATATTTATGGCCCCGAGATCTGGTCTCCAGTGTAAACATCTTCTCTACGTCTACCCGATCAAACCCTTTCATAATCTTAAAGACCTCTATCAGGTCACCCCTCAGCCTTCTCTTTTTTAGAGAAAAGAGCCCCAGCCTGTTAAGCCTTTCCTGACGGGTATAACTTTTCAGTTCTGGTATCATCCTTGTGAATCTTTTTTGCACCTTCTCCAGTGCCTCTATATCCTTTTTATAATATGGAGACCAGAACTGTGCACAATTCTCCAAGTGTGGTCTAACCAAAGTTCTATACAAGTTTAAAATAATTTTTCTGCTTTTCAATTCTATCCCTCTAGAAATGAACTCCAGGGGTTAGTTTGTTTTTTTGTGCCCTGATTAACCTGCGTCTATTAACCAGATTTGTGTGTCTGGACCCCGAGCTCCCTTTTCTCCTCTACCCCATTTAGACTCTTATTATCCAAGCAATATGTGGCCCCCTTATTCATCCTATCAAAATACACCACCTCACACTTACCAATATTGAAATTGATTTGCCAATTACACGCTCATTCTGAAGTTTATTAATGTCTTCCTGTATTTTCTCACATTCTTCCTCAGTATTAACTACACCCCCCAATATGGTGTCGACCACAAATTTTGAAATTGTACTTCCGATTCCCGAGTCCAAATCATTAATGTAAATTGTGAACAACAGTGGTCCCAGCACCGATCCCTGTGGAACACCACTTCCCACCTGTTGCCAGTCTGAGTTACTACCCTTAACCCCTACTCTCTGTTTTCTGTTTTGTAGCCAATTTGCTATCCATTCTAATACTGGAAAAATAATGTTGGAATTCACGTTAGGAATTTCTATGATTCTGTTCCTGTGATTTCCTGTGATCTTATTCCTGTATTTCCTGTGATCTTATTCCTGAGATTTACTGTGATCTTATTCCTGTGATTTACTGTGATCTTATCCCTGTGATTTACTGTGATCTTATTCCTGTGATTTACTGTGATCTTATTACTGAGATTTACTGTGATCTTATTCCTGAGATTTACTGTGATCTTATTCCTGAGATTTACTGTGATCTTATTCCTGAGATTTACTGTGATCTTATTCCTGAGATTTACTGTGATCTTATTCCAGAGATTCACTGTGATCTTATTCCTGTGCTTTACTGTGATCTTATTCCTGTGATTTACTGCGATCTTATTCCTGAGATTTACTGTGATCTTATTCCAGAGATTCACTGTGATCTTATTCCTGTGCTTTACTGTGATCTTATTCCTGTGATTTACTGCAATCTTATTCCTGAGATTTACTGTGATCTTATTCCTGTGATTTACTGTGATCTTATTCCTGTGATTTACTGTGATCTTATTCCTGTGATTTATTGTGATCTTATTCCTGAGATTTACTGTGATCTGATTCCTGAGATTTACTGTGATCTTATTCCTGAGATTTACTGTGATCTTATTCCCGAGATTTACTGTGATCTCATTCCTGCGATTTACTGTGATCTTATTCCTGTGATTTATTGTGATCTCATTCCTGTGATTTACTGTGATCTTATTCCTGAGATTTACTGTGATCTTATTCCTGTGATTTACTGTGATCTTAGTCCTGTGATTTACTGTGATCTTATTCCTGTGATTTACTGTGATCTTATTCCTGAGATTTGCTCTGATCTTATTCCTGTGATTTACTCTGATCTTATTCCTGTGATTTACTGTGATCTTATTCCTGTGATTTACTCTGATCTTATTCCTGTGATTTACTGCGATCTTATTCCTGAGATTTACTGTGATCTTATTCCTGTGATTTACTGTGATCTTATTCCTGAGATTTACTGTGATCTTATTCCTGTGATTTACTGTGATCTTATTCCTGTGATTTATTGTGATCTTATTCCTGAGATTTACTGTGATCTTATTCCTGTGATTTACTGTGATCTTATTCCTGAGATTTACTGTGATCTTATTTCTGAGATTTACTGTGATCTTATTCCTGTGATTTACTGTGATCTTATTCCTGTGATTTACAATGATCTTATTCCTGAGATTTACTGTGATCTTATTCCTGAGATTTACTGTGATCTTATTCCCGAGATTTACTGTGATCTCATTCCTGTGATTTTGTGTGATCTTATTCCTGTGATTTACTGTGATCTTATTCCTGAGATTTACTGTGATCTTATTCCTGTGATTTACTGTGATCTTAGTCCTGTGATTTACTGTGATCTTATTCCTGTGATTTACTGTGATCTTATTCCTGAGATTTGCTCTGATCTTATTCCTGTGATTTACTCTGATCTTATTCCTGTGATTTACTGTGATCTTATTCCTGTGATTTACTCTGATCTTATTCCTGTGATTTACTGTGATCTTATTCCTGTGATTTACGGTGATCTTATTCCTGTGATTTACTGTGATCTTATTCCTGTGATTTACTGTGATCTTATCCCTGTGATTTACTGTGATCTTATTCCTGTGATTTCCTGTGATCTTATTCCTGTGATTTACTGTGATCTTATTCCTGTGATTTACTGTGATCTTATTTTTTATTCCTGTGATTTGCTGTGATCTTATTCCTGTGATTTCCTGTGATCTTATTCCTGTGATTTACTGTGATCTTATTCCTGTGATTTACTGTGATCTTATTCCTGTGATTTACTGTGATCTTATTCCTGTGATTTAATGTGATCTTATTCCTGTGATTTACTGTGATATTATTCCTGAGATTTACTGTGATCTTATTCCTGTGATTTACTGTGATATTATTCCTGTGATTTCCTGTGATCTTATTCCTGTGATTTACTGTGATCTTATTCCTGTGATTTACTGTGATCTTATTCCTGTGATTTACTGTGATATTATTCCTGAGATTTACTGTGAACTTATTCCTGTGACTTACTGTGATCTTATTCCTGTGATTTCCTGTGATCTTATGCCTGTGATTTACTGTGATCTTATTCCTGAGATTTGCTCTGATCTTATTCCTGTGATTTACTGTGATCTTATTCCTGTGATTTACTGTGATCTTATTCCTGTGATTTACTCTGATCTTATTCCTGTGATTTACTGTGATCTTATTGCTGTGATTTACGGTGATCTTATTCCTGTGATTTACTGTGATCTTATTCCTGTGATTTACTGTGATCTTATTCCTGTGATTTACTGTGATCTTATCCCTGTGATTTACTGTGATCTTATTCCTGTGATTTACTCTGATCTTATTCCTGTGATTTACTGTGATCTTATTGCTGTGATTTACGGTGATCTTATTCCTGTGATTTACTGTGATCTTATTCCTGTGATTTACTGTGATCTTATTCCTGTGATTTACTGTGATCTTATCCCTGTGATTTACTGTGATCTTATTCCTGTGATTTCCTGTGATCTTATTCCTGTGATTAACTGTGATTTTATTCCTGTGATTAACTGTGATCTTATTCCTGTGATTTACTGTGATCTTATTCCTGTGATTTACTGTGATCTTATTCCTGTGATTTACTGTGATCTTATTCCTGTGATTTACTGTGATCTTATTCCTATGATTTACTGTGATCTTATTCCTGAGATTTACTGTGATCTTATTCCTGTGATTTACTGTGATCTTATTCCTGTAATTTACTGTGACCTTATTCCTGTGATTTACTGTGATCTTATTCCTGAGATTTACTGTGATCTTATTCCTGTGATTTCCTGTGATATTATTCCTGTGATTTACTGTGATCTTATTCCTGTGATTTACTGTGATCTTATTCCTGTGATTTACTGTGATCTTATTCCTGTGATTTCCTGTGATCTTATCCCTGTGATTTCCTGTGATCTTATCCCTGTGATTTACTCTGATCTTATTCCTGTGATTTACTCTGATCTTATTCCTGTGATTTACTGCGATCTTATTCCTGAGATTTACTGTGATCTTATTCCTGTGATTTACTGTGATCTTATTCCTGAGATTTACTGTCATCTTATTCCTGTGAATTAATGTGATCTTATTCCTGTGATTTATTGTGATCTTATTCCTGAGATTTACTGTGATCTTATTCCTGTGATTTACTGTGATCTTATTCCTGAGATTTACTGTGATCTTATTTCTGAGATTTACTGTGATCTTATTCCTGTGATTTACTGTGATCTTATTCCTGTGATTTACAATGATCTTATTCCTGAGATTTACTGTGATCTTATTCCTGAGATTTACTGTGATCTTATTCCTGAGATTTACTGTGATCTCATTCCTGTGATTTACTGTGATCTTATTCCTGTGATTTACTGTGATCTTATTCCTGAGATTTACTGTGATCTTATTCCTGTGATTTACTGTGATCTTAGTCCTGTGATTTACTGTGATCTTATTCCTGTGATTTACTGTGATCTTATTCCTGAGATTTGCTCTGATCTTATTCCTGTGATTTACTCTGATCTTATTCCTGTGATTTACTGTGATCTTATTCCTGTGATTTACTCTGATCTTACTCCTGTGATTTACGGTGATCTTATTCCTGTGATTTACTGTGATCTTATTCCTGTGATTTACTGTGATCTTATTCTGTGATTTACTGTGATCTTATCCCTGTGATTTACTGTGATCTTATTCCTGTGATTTCCTGTGATCTTATTCCTGTGATTTACTGTGATCTTATTCCTGTGATTTACTGTGATCTTATTTTTTATTCCTGTGATTTGCTGTGATCTTATTCCTGTGATTTCCTGTGATCTTATTCCTGTGATTTACTGTGATCTTATTCCTGTGATTTACTGTGATCTTATTCCTGTGATTTACTGTGATCTTATTCCTGTGATTTACTGTGATATTATTCCTGAGATTTACTGTGATCTTATTCCTGTGATTTACTGTGATATTATTCCTGTGATTTCCTGTGATCTTATTCCTGTGATTTACTGTGATCTTATTCCTGTGATTTACTGTGATCTTATTCCTGTGATTTACTGTGATATTATTCCTGAGATTTACTGTGAACTTATTCCTGTGACTTACTGTGATCTTATTCCTGTGATTTCCTGTGATCTTATGCCTGTGATTTACTGTGATCTTATTACTGAGATTTGCTCTGATCTTATTCCGGTGATTTACTGTGATCTTATTCCTGTGATTTACTGTGATCTTATTCCTGTGATTTACTCTGATCTTATTCCTGTGATTTACTGTGATCTTATTGCTGTGATTTACGGTGATCTTATTCCTGTGATTTACTGTGATCTTATTCCTGTGATTTACTGTGATCTTATTCCTGTGATTTACTGTGATCTTATCCCTGTGATTTACTGTGATCTTATTCCTGTGATTTACTCTGATCTTATTCCTGTGATTTACTGTGATCTTATTGCTGTGATTTAAGGTGATCTTATTCCTGTGATTTACTGTGATCATATTCCTGTGATTTACTGTGATCTTATTCCTGTGATTTACTGTGATCTTATCCCTGTGATTTACTGTGATCTTATTGCTGTGATTTCCTGTGATCTTATTCCTGTGATTAACTGTGATCTTATTCCTGTGATTTACTGTGATCTTATTCCTGTGATTTACTGTGATCTTATTCCTGTGATTTACTGTGATCTTATTCCTGTGATTTACTGTGATCTTATTCCTGAGATTTACTGTGATATTATTCCTGTGATTTCCTGTGATCTTATTCCTGTGATTTACTGTGATCTTATTCCTGTGATTTACTGTGATCTTATTCCTGTGATTTACTGTGATCTTATTCCTATGATTTACTGTGATCTTATTCCTGAGATTTACTGTGATCTTATTCCTGTGATTTACTGTGATCTTATTCCTGTAATTTACTGTGATCTTATTCCTGTGATTTACTGTGATCTTATTCCTGAGATTTACTGTGATCTTATCCTGTGATTTCCTGTGATATTATTCCTGTGATTTCCTGTGATCTTATTCCTGTGATTTACTGTGATCTTATTCCTGTGATTTACTGTGATCTTATTCCTGTGATTTCCTGTGATCTTATCCCTGTGATTTCCTGTGATCTTATCCCTGTGATTTACTCTGATCTTATTCCTGTGATTTACTGTGAACTTATCCCTGTGATTTACTGTGATCTTATCCCTGTGATTTACTCTGATCTTATTCCTGTGATTTCCTGTGATCTTATCCCTGTGATTTACTCTGATCTTATCCCTGTGATTTCCTGTGATCTTATCCCTGTGATTTACTCTGATCTTATCCCTGTGATTTACTCCGATCTTATTGCTGTGATTTACTGTGATCTTATTCCTGTGATTTACTGTGATCTTATCCCTGTGATTTCCTGTGATCTTATCCCTGTGATTTCCTGTGATCTTATCCCTGTGATTTACTGTGATCTTATTCCTGTGATTTACTGTGATCTTATTCCTGTGATTTCCTGTGATCTTATTCCTGTGATTTCCTGTGATCTTATTCCTGAGATTTCCTGTGATCTTATTCCTGTGATTTCCTGTGATCTTATTCCTGTGATTTCCTGTGATCTTATTCCTGTGATTTCCTGTGATCTTATTCCTGAGATTTCCTGTGATCTTATTCCTGTGATTTCCTGTGATCTTATCCCTGTGATTTCCTGTGATCTTATTCCTGTGATTTCCTGTGATCTTATTGCTGTGATTTACTGTGATCTTATTCCCGTGATTTCCTGTGATCTTATTCCTGTGATTTACTGTGATCTTATCCCTGTGATTTCCTGTGATCTTATTCCTGTGATTTCCTGTGATCTTATTCCTGTGATTTACTGTGATCTTATCCCTGTGATTTCCTGTGATCTTATTCCTGTGATTTACTGTGATCTTATTCCTGTGATTTCCTGTGATCTTATTCCTGTGATTTACTGTAATCTTATTCCAGTGATTTACTGTGATCTTATTCCTGTGATCTTATTCCTGTGATTTCCTGTGATCTTAATCCTGTGATTTACTGCGATCTTATTCCTGTGATTTACTGTGATCTTATTCCTGTGATTTACTGTGATCTTATTCCTGTGATTTACTGTGATCTTATTCCTGTGATTTACTGTGATCTTATTCCTGTGGTTTCTTGTGATCTTATTCCTGTGATTTACTGTGATCTAATTCCTGTGATTTACTGTCATTTTATTCCTGAGATTTACTGTGATCTTATTCCTGTGATTTACTGTGATCTTATTCCTGTGATTTACTGTGATCTTATTCCTGTGATTTACTCTGATCTTATTCCTGGGATTTACTGTGATCTTATTCCTGTGATTTCCTGTGATCTAATTCCTGTGATTTACTGTGATCTTATCCCTGTGATTTACTGTGATCTTATTCCTGTGATTTACTGTGATCTCATTCCTGTGATTTACTGTGATCTTATTCCTGTGATTTACTGTGATCTTATTCCTGTGATCTTATTCCTGTGATTTACTGTGATCTTATTCCTGTGATTTCCTGTGATCTTATTCCTGTGATTTCCTGTGATCTTATCCCTGTGATTTACTGTGATCTTATTCCTGTGATTTACTGTGATCTTATTCCTGTGATTTACTGTGATCTTATTTTCTGTGATTTACTGTGATCTTATTCCTGTGATTTACTGTGATCTTATTCCTGTGATTTACAGTCATCTTATTCCTGTGATTTACTGTGATCTTATTCCTGTGATTCACTGTGATCTTATTCCTGAGATTTACTGTGATCTTATTCCTGTGATTTACTGTGATCTTATTCCTGTGATTTAATGTGATCTAATTCCTGTGATTTCCTGTGATCTTATTCCTGAGATTTACTGTGATCTTATTCCTGTGATTTACTGTGATTTTATTCCTGTGATTTCCTGTGATCTTATTCCTGTGATTCACTGTGATCTTATTCCTGTGATTTACTGTGATCTAATTCCTGTGATTTACTGTTATCTTATTCTTGTGATTTCCTGTGATCTTATTCCTGTGATTTACTGTTATCTTATTCCTGTGATTTACTGTGATCTAATTCCTGTGATTTCCTGTGATCTTATTCCTGTGATTCACTGTGATCTTATTCCTGAGATTTACTGTGATCTAATTCCTGTGATTTACTGTCATTTTATTCCTGAGATTTACTGTGATCTTATTCCTGTCATTTACTGTGATCTTATTCCTGTGATTTACTGTGATCTTATTCCTGTGATTTACTGTGATCTTATTCCTGTGATTTACTGTTACCTTATTCCTGTGATTTACTGTGATCTTATTCCTGTGATTCACTGTGATCTTATTCCTGTGATTTACTGTGATCTTATTCCTGTGATTTACTGTGATCTTATTCCTGTGATTTACTGTGATCTTATTCCTGTGATTTACTGTGATCTTATTCCTGTGATTTACTGTGATCTTATCACTGTGATTTACTGTGATCTTATCCCTGTGATTTACAATGATCTGATCCCTGTGATTTACTGTGATCTTATTCCTGTGATTTAATGTGATCTAATTCCTGTGATTTCCTGTGATCTTATTCCTGCGATTTACTGTGATCTTATTCCTGTGATTTACTGTGATCTTATTCCTGTGATTTCCTGTGATCTTATTCCTGTGATTCACTGTGATCTTATTCCTGTGATTTACTGTGATCTAATTCCTGTGATTTACTGTTATCTTATTCTTGTGATTTACTGTGATCAAATTCCTGTGATTTACTGTTATCTTATTCCTGTGATTTACTGTGATCTAATTCCTGTGATTTCCTGTGATCTTATTCCTGTGATTCACTGTGATCTTATTCCTGAGATTTACTGTGATCTAATTCCTGTGATTTACTGTCATTTTATTCCTGAGATTTACTGTGATCTTATTCCTGTCGTTTACTGTGATCTTATTCCTGGGATTTACTGTGATCTTATTCCTGTGATTTACTGTGATCTTATTCCTGTGATGTACTGTGATCTTATTCCTGTGATTTACTGTTACCTTATTCCTGTGATTTACTGTGATCTTATTCCTGTGATTCACTGTGATCTTATCCCTGTGATTTACTGTGATCTTATTCCTGTGATTTACTCTGATCTTATTCCTGTGATTTACTGTGATCTTATTGCTGTGATTTACGGTGATCTTATTCCTGTGATTTACTGTGATCTTATTCCTGTGATTTACTGTGATCTTATTCCTGTGATTTACTGTGATCTTATCCCTGTGATTTACTGTGATCTTATTCCTGTGATTTCCTGTGATCTTATTCCTGTGATTAACTGTGATTTTATTCCTGTGATTAACTGTGATCTTATTCCTGTGATTTACTGTGATCTTATTCCTGTGATTTACTGTGATCTTATTCCTGTGATTTACTGTGATCTTATTCCTGTGATTTACTGTGATCTTATTCCTATGATTTACTGTGATCTTATTCCTGAGATTTACCGTGATCTTATTCCTGTGATTTACTGTGATCTTATTCCTGTAATTTACTGTGACCTTATTCCTGTGATTTACTGTGATCTTATTCCTGAGATTTACTGTGATCTTATTCCTGTGATTTCCTGTGATATTATTCCTGTGATTTACTGTGATCTTATTCCTGTGATTTACTGTGATCTTATTCCTGTGATTTACTGTGATCTTATTCCTGTGATTTCCTGTGATCTTATCCCTGTGATTTCCTGTGATCTTATCCCTGTGATTTACTCTGATCTTATTCCTGTGATTTACTCTGATCTTATTCCTGTGATTTACTGCGATCTTATTCCTGAGATTTACTGTGATCTTATTCCTGTGATTTACTGTGATCTTATTCCTGAGATTTACTGTCATCTTATTCCTGTGAATTACTGTGATCTTATTCCTGTGATTTATTGTGATCTTATTCCTGAGATTTACTGTGATCTTATTCCTGTGATTTACTGTGATCTTATTCCTGAGATTTACTGTGATCTTATTTCTGAGATTTACTGTGATCTTATTCCTGTGATTTACTGTGATCTTATTCCTGTGATTTACAATGATCTTATTCCTGAGATTTACTGTGATCTTATTCCTGAGATTTACTGTGATCTTATTCCTGAGATTTACTGTGATCTCATTCCTGTGATTTACTGTGATCTTATTCCTGTGATTTACTGTGATCTTATTCCTGAGATTTACTGTGATCTTATTCCTGTGATTTACTGTGATCTTAGTCCTGTGATTTACTGTGATCTTATTCCTGTGATTTACTGTGATCTTATTCCTGAGATTTGCTCTGATCTTATTCCTGTGATTTACTCTGATCTTATTCCTGTGATTTACTGTGATCTTATTCCTGTGATTTACTCTGATCTTACTCCTGTGATTTACGGTGATCTTATTCCTGTGATTTACTGTGATCTTATTCCTGTGATTTACTGTGATCTTATTCTGTGATTTACTGTGATCTTATCCCTGTGATTTACTGTGATCTTATTCCTGTGATTTCCTGTGATCTTATTCCTGTGATTTACTGTGATCTTATTCCTGTGATTTACTGTGATCTTATTTTTTGTTCCTGTGATTTGCTGTGATCTTATTCCTGTGATTTCCTGTGATCTTATTCCTGTGATTTACTGTGATCTTATTCCTGTGATTTACTGTGATCTTATTCCTGTGATTTACTGTGATCTTATTCCTGTGATTTAATGTGATCTTATTCCTGTGATTTACTGTGATATTATTCCTGAGATTTACTGTGATCTTATTCCTGTGATTTACTGTGATATTATTCCTGTGATTTCCTGTGATCTTATTCCTGTGATTTACTGTGATCTTATTCCTGTGATTTACTGTGATCTTATTCCTGTGATTTACTGTGATATTATTCCTGAGATTTACTGTGAACTTATTCCTGTGACTTACTGTGATCTTATTCCTGTGATTTCCTGTGATCTTATGCCTGTGATTTACTGTGATCTTATTCCTGAGATTTGCTCTGATCTTATTCCGGTGATTTACTGTGATCTTATTCCTGTGATTTACTGTGATCTTATTCCTGTGATTTACTCTGATCTTATTCCTGTGATTTACTGTGATCTTATTGCTGTGATTTACGGTGATCTTATTCCTGTGATTTACTGTGATCTTATTCCTGTGATTTACTGTGATCTTATTCCTGTGATTTACTGTGATCTTATCCCTGTGATTTACTGTGATCTTATTCCTGTGATTTACTCTGATCTTATTCCTGTGATTTACTGTGATCTTATTGCTGTGATTTAAGGTGATCTTATTCCTGTGATTTACTGTGATCACATTCCTGTGATTTACTGTGATCTTATTCCTGTGATTTACTGTGATCTTATCCCTGTGATTTACTGTGATCTTATTCCTGTGATTTCCTGTGATCTTATTCCTGTGATTAACTGTGATCTTATTCCTGTGATTTACTGTGATCTTATTCCTGTGATTTACTGTGATCTTATTCCTGTGATTTACTGTGATCTTATTCCTGTGATTTACTGTGATCTTATTCCTGAGATTTACTGTGATATTATTCCTGTGATTTCCTGTGATCTTATTCCTGTGATTTACTGTGATCTTATTCCTGTGATTTACTGTGATCTTATTCCTGTGATTTACTGTGATCTTATTCCTATGATTTACTGTGATCTTATTCCTGAGATTTACTGTGATCTTATTCCTGTGATTTACTGTGATCTTATTCCTGTAATTTACTGTGATCTTATTCCTGTGATTTACTGTGATCTTATTCCTGAGATTTACTGTGATCTTATCCTGTGATTTCCTGTGATATTATTCCTGTGATTTCCTGTGATCTTATTCCTGTGATTTACTGTGATCTTATTCCTGTGATTTACTGTGATCTTATTCCTGTGATTTCCTGTGATCTTATCCCTGTGATTTCCTGTGATCTTATCCCTGTGATTTACTCTGATCTTATTCCTGTGATTTACTGTGAACTTATCCCTGTGATTTACTGTGATCTTATCCCTGTGATTTACTCTGATCTTATTCCTGTGATTTCCTGTGATCTTATCCCTGTGATTTACTCTGATCTTATCCCTGTGATTTCCTGTGATCTTATCCCTGTGATTTACTCTGATCTTATCCCTGTGATTTACTCCGATCTTATTGCTGTGATTTACTGTGATCTTATTCCTGTGATTTACTGTGATCTTATCCCTGTGATTTCCTGTGATCTTATCCCTGTGATTTCCTGTGATCTTATCCCTGTGATTTACTGTGATCTTATTCCTGTGATTTACTGTGATCTTATTCCTGTGATTTCCTGTGATCTTATTCCTGTGATTTACTGTGATCTTATTCCTGTGATTTCCTGTGATCTTATTCCTGTGATTTACTGTGATCTTATTCCTGAGATTTCCTGTGATCTTATTCCTGTGATTTCCTGTGATCTTATCCCTGTGATTTCCTGTGATCTTATTCCTGTGATTTCCTGTGATCTTATTCCTGTGATTTCCTGTGATCTTATTCCTGTGATTTCCTGTGATCTTATTCCTGAGATTTCCTGTGATCTTATTCCTGTGATTTCCTGTGATCTTATTCCTGAGATTTCCTGTGATCTTATTCCTGTGATTTCCTGTGATCTTATTCCTGTGATTTCCTGTGATCTTATTCCTGTGATTTCCTGTGATCTTATTCCTGAGATTTCCTGTGATCTTATTCCTGTGATTTCCTGTGATCTTATCCCTGTGATTTCCTGTGATCTTATTCCTGTGATTTCCTGTGATCTTATTGCTGTGATTTACTGTGATCTTATTCCTGTGATTTCCTGTGATCTTATTCCTGTGATTTACTGTGATCTTATCCCTGTGATTTCCTGTGATCTTATTCCTGTGATTTCCTGTGATCTTATTCCTGTGATTTACTGTGATCTTATCCCTGTGATTTCCTGTGATCTTATTCCTGTGATTTACTGTGATCTTATTCCTGTGATTTCCTGTGATCTTATTCCTGTGATTTACTGTAATCTTATTCCAGTGATTTACTGTGATCTTATTCCTGTGATCTTATTCCTGTGATTTCCTGTGATCTTAATCCTGTGATTTACTGCGATCTTATTCCTGTGATTTACTGTGATCTTATTCCTGTGATTTACTGTGATCTTATTCCTGTGATTTACTGTGATCTTATTCCTGTGATTTACTGTGATCTTATTCCTGTGGTTTCTTGTGATCTTATTCCTGTGATTTACTGTGATCTAATTCCTGTCATTTACTGTCATTTTATTCCTGAGATTTACTGTGATCTTATTCCTGTGATTTACTGTGATCTTATTCCTGTGATTTACTGTGATCTTATTCCTGTGATTTACTCTGATCTTATTCCTGGGATTTACTGTGATCTTATTCCTGTGATTTCCTGTGATCTAATTCCTGTGATTTACTGTGATCTTATCCCTGTGATTTACTGTGATCTTATTCCTGTGATTTACTGTGATCTTATTCCTGTGATTTACTGTGATCTCATTCCTGTGATTTACTGTGATCTTATTCCTGTGATTTACTGTGATCTTATTCCTGTGATCTTATTCCTGTGATTTACTGTGATCTTATTCCTGTGATTTCCTGTGATCTTATTCCTGTGATTTCCTGTGATCTTATCCCTGTGATTTACTGTGATCTTATTCCTGTGATTTACTGTGATCTTATTCCTGTGATTTACTGTGATCTTATTTTCTGTGATTTACTGTGATCTTATTCCTGTGATTTACTGTGATCTTATTCCTGTGATTTACAGTCATCTTATTCCTGTGATTTACTGTGATCTTATGCCTGTGATTCACTGTGATCTTATTCCTGAGATTTACTGTGATCTTATTCCTGTGATTTACTGTGATCTTATTCCTGTGATTTAATGTGATCTAATTCCTGTGATTTCCTGTGATCTTATTCCTGAGATTTACTGTGATCTTATTCCTGTGATTTACTGTGATTATATTCCTGTGATTTCCTGTGATCTTATTCCTGTGATTCACTGTGATCTTATTCCTGTGATTTACTGTGATCTAATTCCTGTGATTTACTGTTATCTTATTCTTGTGATTTACTGTGATCAAATTCCTGTGATTTACTGTTATCTTATTCCTGTGATTTACTGTGATCTAATTCCTGTGATTTCCTGTGATCTTATTCCTGTGATTCACTGTGATCTTATTCCTGAGATTTACTGTGATCTAATTCCTGTGATTTACTGTCATTTTATTCCTGAGATTTACTGTGATCTTATTCCTGTCATTTACTGTGATCTTATTCCTGTGATTTACTGTGATCTTATTCCTGTGATTTACTGTGATCTTATTCCTGTGATTTACTGTTACCTTATTCCTGTGATTTACTGTGATCTTATTCCTGTGATTCACTGTGATCTTATTCCTGTGATTTACTGTGATCTTATTCCTGTGATTTACTGTGATCTTATTCCTGTGATTTACTGTGATCTTATTCCTGTGATTTACTGTGATCTTATTCCTGTGATTTACTGTGATCTTATCACTGTGATTTACTGTGATCTTATCCCTGTGATTTACAATGATCTGATCCCTGTGATTTACTGTGATCTTATTCCTGTGATTTAATGTGATCTAATTCCTGTGATTTCCTGTGATCTTATTCCTGCGATTTACTGTGATCTTATTCCTGTGATTTACTGTGATCTTATTCCTGTGATTTCCTGTGATCTTATTCCTGTGATTCACTGTGATCTTATTCCTGTGATTTACTGTGATCTAATTCCTGTGATTTACTGTTATCTTATTCTTGTGATTTACTGTGATCAAATTCCTGTGATTTACTGTTATCTTATTCCTGTGATTTACTGTGATCTAATTCCTGTGATTTCCTGTGATCTTATTCCTGTGATTCACTGTGATCTTATTCCTGAGATTTACTGTGATCTAATTCCTGTGATTTACTGTCATTTTATTCCTGAGATTTACTGTGATCTTATTCCTGTCGTTTACTGTGATCTTATTCCTGGGATTTACTGTGATCTTATTCCTGTGATTTACTGTGATCTTATTCCTGTGATTTACTGTGATCTTATTCCTGTGATTTACTGTTACCTTATTCCTGTGATTTACTGTGATCTTATTCCTGTGATTCACTGTGATCTTATTCCTGTGATTTACTGTGATCTTATTCCTGTGATTTACTGTGATCTTATTCCTGGGATTTACTGTGATCTTATTCCTGTGATTTACTGTGATCTTATTCCTGTGATTTACTGTGATCTTATTCCTGTGATTTACTGTGATCTTATCACTGTGATTTACTGTGATCTTATCCCTGTGATTTACAATGATCTTATCCCTGTGATTTACTGTGATCTTATTCCTGTGATTGACTCTGATCTAATTCCTGTGATTTACTGTTATCTTATTCCTGTGATTCACTGTGATCTTATTCCTGTGATTTACTGTGATCTTATTCCTGTGATTTACGGTGATCTTATTCCTGTGATTTACTGTGATCTAATTCCTGTGATTTACTGTCATCTTATTCCTGAGATTTACTGTGATCTTATTCCTGTGATTTACTGTGATCTTATTCCTGTGATTTACTGTGATCTTATTCCTGTGATTTACTGTGATCTTATTCCTGTGATTTACTGTGATCTTATTCCTGTGATTTACTGTGATCTTATTCCTGTGATTTCCTGCTGTCCAGTTACAGTGACTGTGCCATAAAACTCCTTTTATTTCCCACGGCCCACAGAGGGGGTTTAAAGCACAATTGAACCTCACTGACCCTGATCTATAACTCAGCACTGGAGGTTCTGGTTGGAGGAGAATCATTAAATCAGCTGCATCGTTTAAACTGTCACAAGCGGTGAGATTATTCAGGGCTCATCGTTATCACAAAGAAACAAACCGAAGGACAAGTCCTGCAGAGCCCAGGGATCACTGTCTGGAGGGAGTGATACTCTCACCCCTAGCCCAGGGAACACTGTCTGGAGGGAGTGATACTCTCTCACCCCGAGAGCCCAGGGAACACTGTCTGGAGGGAGTGATACTCTCTCACCCCTAGCCCAGGGAACACTGTCTGGAGGGAGTGATACTCTCTCACCCCTAGCCCAGGGAACACTGTCTGGAGGGAGTGATACTCTCTCACCCCGAGAGCCCAGGGAACACTGTCTGGAGGGAGTGATACTCTCTCACCCCTAGCCCAGGGAACACTGTCTGGAGGGAGTGATACTCTCTCACCCCTAGAGCCCAGGGAACACTGTCTGGAGGGAGTGATACTCTCTCACCCCTAGCCCAGGGAACACTGTCTGGAGGGAGTGATACTCTCTCACCCCTAGCCCAGGGAACACTGTCTGGAGGGAGTGATACTCTCTCACCCCTAGAGCCCAGGGAACACTGTCTGGAGGGAGTGATACTCTCTCACCCCTAGCCCAGGGAACACTGTCTGGAGGGAGTGATACTCTCTCACCCCTAGAGCCCAGGGAACACTGTCTGGAGGGAGTGATACTCTCTCACCCCTAGCCCAGGGAACACTGTCTGGAGGGAGTGATACTCTCTCACCCCTAGCCCAGGGAACACTGTCTGGAGGGAGTGATACTCTCTCACCCCTAGCCCAGGGAACACTGTCTGGAGGGAGTGATACTCTCTCACCCCTAGCCCAGGGATCACTGTCTGGAGGGAGTGATTCTCTCACCCCGAGCCCAGGGAACACTGTCTGGAGGGAGTGATACTCTCTCACCCCTAGCCCAGGGAACACTGTCTGGAGGGAGTGATACTCTCTCACCCCTAGCCCAGGGAACACTGTCTGGAGGGAGTGATACTCTCTCACCCCTAGCCCAGGGATCACTGTCTGGAGGGAGTGACTCTCTCACCCCGAGCCCAGGGAACACTGTCTGGAGGGAGTGATACTCTCTCAACCCTAGCCCAGGTAACACTGTCTGGAGGGAGTGATACTCTCTCACCCCTAGCCCAGGGAACACTGTCTGGAGGGAGTGATACTCTCTCACCCCTAGCCCAGGGAACACTGTCTGGAGGGAGTGATACTCTCTCACCCCGAGAGCCCAGGGAACACTGTCTGGAGGGAGTGATACTCTCTCACCCCTAGCCCAGGGATCACTGTCTGGAGGGAGTGATACTCTCTCACCCCTAGCCCAGGGAACACTGTCTGGAGGGAGTGATACTCTCTCACCCCTCGCCCAGGGAACACTGTCTAGAGGGAGTGATACTCTCTCACCCCTAGCCCAGGGAACACTGTCTGGAGGGAGTGATACTCTCTCACCCCGATTGCCCAGGGAACACTGTCTGGAGGGAGTGATACTCTCTCACCCCTAGCCCAGGGAACACTGTCTGGAGGGAGTGATACTCTCTCACCCCTAGAGCCCAGGGAACACTGTCTGGAGGGAGTGATACTCTCTCACCCCTTGAGCCCAGGGAACACTGTCTGGAGGGAGTGATACTCTCTCACCCCTAGCCCAGGGAACACTGTCTGGAGGGAGTGATACTCTCTCACCCCTAGCCCAGGGAACACTGTCTGGAGGAAGTGATACTCTCTCACCCCTCGCCCAGGGGTCACTGTCTGGAGGGAGTGATACTCTCTCACCCCTAGAGCCCAGGGAACACGGCCATGAAGATCATTGCAACCAAAACCACAAAGATGGACAACAGAATGAGTTTTGATCCAATGATCATACAGATTCTGTGAGTGCTGTTTTTATCGAGCAATAAGTTGTGTCCACAGAAATGTTGTGAACACATTAAGACGTCAAACATGAATTCGACCTCCTGATCGGCTGCTCAGGTAGCTTTGAAACCAGAGCTTTGGTAAAGGAATTCTGGGAGCAATATTTGAAATCGAACCCGAACAAAATTAAGTCTCAATCCAAATCCAATCAGAACTTCTCCTGATTCAGTAAAATTGTACGTTTCATCACACAAAGGATAAATACTCTCACGGTGTTTAATGACCTTCCCACCGCCTCATTCCCAGAGAGAAATCCCAAATTGCCCCAACTATTAACGCCTGGAATGATTTGCTGAAACGGGGAACTTAATCCAATGGAAATGCTGAGCTGTCCAATGTTCTGTAATCACCTCTCGGTCTCCTGACCCACTCTCAATACACCGAGTGTTCATTATAACAGGAATAATTGACCATCGAGGGACCGCACTGTAAGGGGCATCTAACGCTGATTATTGGAGCATATTTGATATTATCCACTCACACACAGCAGGTATATATTGACCAAGAGTGAGGGGCAGGCAGAGTATGTCCACAGTCTCCCCAACCAGTGGGAGTGGGGGATGGGCTGCTGCTCCCTCCCCTTTCCTCCAATACTTGGTCATTAACCGTTCCTAATGAACCAGCTCCCTCTCAGCACAAGGTTCTGTACTTTGGGAGTCTGGAGACAGAAACTGTGGGTCACTCACAATGAATCTCAGCAACAAAACACACAGAACATTCAACGCTGTGTAGACAGAGAATTGATATTTGTCTCACTGCTAAAAGGTTAATGGGTCTTCAATTCAACATATTCAAAGAATAATTAATAATGTTTAAACATTAATGAAAGGCAGAAACTGCACTGAACATTCGAAGGGAGACAGGAAGGAATTGCAGCAAAGAAGAAAGAGAGAATTTGTATTTATATAGCGCCTTAAACCACCTCAGGATGTCCCAAATCACTTTACACCGAATGAAGTACTGTTTGAAGTGTCATAAGAACATAAGAACAGAAGAAATAGGAGCAGGAGTAGGCCAATTGGCCCCTCGAGCCTGCTCCGCCATTCAATAAGATCATGGCTGATCTGGTCCTAACCTCAAATCTAAAATCATGTCCAATTTCCTGCCCGCTCCCCGTAACCCCTAATTCCCTTTACTTCTAGGAAACTGTCTATTTCTGTTTTAAATTTATTTAATGATGTAGCTTCCACAGCTTCCTGGGGCAGCAAATTCCACAGACCTACCACCCTCTGAGTGAAGAAGTTTCTCCTCATCTCAGTTTTGAAAGAGCAGCCCCTTATTCTAAGATTATGCCCCCTCGTTCTAGTTTCACCCATCCTTGGGAACATCCTTACCGCATCCACCCGATCAAGCCCCTTCACAATCTTATATGTTTCAATAAGATCGCCTCTCATTCTTCTGAACTCCAATGAGTAGAGTCCCAATCTACTCAACCTCTCCTCATATGTCCACCCCCTCATCCCCGGGATTAACCGAGTGAACCTTCTTTGTACTGCCTCGAGAGCAAGTATGTCTTTTCTAAGTGTCATCACTGTTGTGATTTTGGAAGCGCAGCAGACAATTTGCGCACAGCAAGATCCCACAAACAGCAATGAGATAAATGACTGGACATTCTGTCTTTTAGTGATGTTGGTTGAGGGATAAATATTTTCCAGGTCACTGGGAAGAACTCCCCTGCTCTTCTTCAAGTATTAACAATGGAATCTTTAACATCCACCTGAGAGGGCGGACGGGGCTTTGATTTAAGACTCATCCGAAAGATGGCCCCTCCGACAGAGCAGCACTCACTCACTCAGTACTGACCCTCCAACAATGCAGCACTCCCTCAGTACTGACCCTACGACAGTACAACACTCCCTCAGTACTAACCCTCCGACAGTGCAGCACTCCCTCAGTACTGACCCTCCGACAGTGCAGCACTCCCTCAGTACTGACCCTCCGACAGTGCAGCACTCCCTCAGCACTGACCCTCCAACAGTGCAGCACTCTTTCAGCACTGACCCTCCGACACTGCAACACTCCCTCAGCACTGACCCTCCGACAGTGCAGCACTCTCTCAGCACTGACCCTCCGACACTGCAACACTCCCTCAGCACTGACCCTCCGACAGTGCAGCACTCCCTCAGTACTGACCCTCCAACAGTGCAGCACTCCCTCAGTACTGACCCTCCGACAGTGCAGCACTCCCTCAGCACTGACCCTCTGACACTGCAACACTCCCTCAGTACTGACCCTCCGACACTGCAACACTCCCTCAGTACTGACCCTCCGACACTGCAACACTCCCTCAGTACTGACCCTCCGACACTGCAACACTCCCTCAGTACTGACCCTCCGACACTGCAACACTCCCTCAGTACTGCCACTCCGACACTGCAACACTCCCTCAGTACTGACCCTCCGACACTGCAACACTCCCTCAGTACTGCCCCTCCGACGGTGCAGCACTCCCTCAGTACAGCCCCTCCTACACTGCAACACTCCCTCAGTACTGCACTGGGAGCGTTGGCCTGGATTTTGTCCTCGAGTCTCTGGAGTGGGACTTGACCCCATGACCTTCTGACCCAGAGGTGAGAGTTCTGCCCACTGAGCCACGACTGACAATCGGGCCCCTCCTGTTTGGATCCTTCATTCATCCTTCCCCTTATATATGGACCTCGATCTCAAACATTGGGGGGGAGGGAATGATAGTTTAATGATTTCTATGTTTTGATTTAATCCAGACTTCGCAAAATATTGAATTAATGAATCACATTTTCCCTAAGATTCCATTCCTAATTTAGAATCCGGACAGCCGGATGATTCCACTCGTGAATCCCATTCATTGGTCTCGGGATCAATGAACAAACCTTCCCCTCTTCTCATAGTCTGAGGGAAATGGAACAGAATAAGGAAAGAAAATGCGTGAATGAACACCTGGTGTTCCAGGAAATAACTCAGGCACGGTCAGTACATGAAGAGGCCAGGGACAGGGGATAAAACAAGACCAGGGGCTGATCGAATCGAGGGGATTCAAAGGATTAAAGGATTCGATAGGGGAGATAGAGAGAAACTATTTCCTCTGGTGGGAGAGTCCAGAACAAGGGGGAATAATCTTCAAATTAGAGCTTGGCCGTTCAGGGGTGATGTCAGGAAGCATTTCTTCACACAAAGGGGAGTGGAAATCTGGAACTCTCTCCCCCAAAAAGCTGTTGAGGCTGGGGGTCAATTGAAAATTTCAAAACTGAGATCAATACATTTTTTTCAGGCAAGGGTATTGAGGGTAATGGAACCAAGGCGGGTAAATGGAGTTACGATACAGATCAGCCATGATCTAATTGAATGGTGGAACAGGCTGGAGGGACTGAATGGCCTCCTCCTGTTCCTATGAATGGGGGAACAGGCTCGATGGGCTGAATGGCCGCCTCCTGTTCCTATTTCCTGGACTGTCCAACACTCCCTGCTGAAATGGCAGGTGACGGGTGTAAAACAGGAACTAATGGAACCGCAAACCTCTCCCGCTCATTTCACAAAGCCTCATTTCTCCACAAGGCACAGATTTGAGCCTCGAATCGTCACAGCCCGTTCCCATGGGGTGGGATTCGGGAGTTTGACTCCCTGAAGATCAGGGGACACCACCCCAGGAACTGGCCGTCCTTAATCCATCACTGACACTGCTATCGGCCGCTCCTGATCTCACCCAGTCTGGACAGATTAGATTAGTCGCTCTCAGTCCTTTCAAGGTGTCAGCAAGGAGACTCGCAAGAAGAAAGTATCTGGAGGTCGGCAGTGACTGTGAGATTTCCCAGGAGAAGGACAGACACGGACACAATCGCTGAACAGAACCAGCGGCAGTGAAAGGAGAGACAGACTCGCTGAGGGGCACAGAGCAGGGTTTAATTCCCCTCTCACTGCCCAGGCTCTGAATACAGGCAGCGTTTGCTGTTTGTACTTCCCCCCAAATCTCATTTACAGTTTGTGGATCAAACCCCATCTCCATTTCCAAACCCCCATCTCCATTTCCAAACCCCCATCTCCATTTCCAAACCCCCATCTCCATTTCCAAACCCCCATCTCCATTTCCAAACCCCCATCTCCATTTCCAAACCTCCATCTCCATTTCCAAACCCCCATCTCCATTTCCAAACCCCCACCTCCATTTCCAAACCCCCATCTCCATTTCCAAACCTCCATCTCCATTTCCAAACCTCCATCTCCATTTCCAAACCCCCATCTCCATTTCCAAACCCCCACCTCCATTTCCAAACCCCCATCTCCATTTCCAAACCCCCATCTCCATTTCCAAACCTCCATCTCCATTTCCAAACCCCCAGCTCATCGACAGGCAGGAAATAAGAATTGAGGATTGATGTGGTCCCGATTTACAGGCACCGAGTGACACCGGGCACTCAGAGAGAAATCATTATCGGAGCCACTGAAATCCGGGTGTAAAATCCGGGCGGGGAGTTCACTTCCACAACTGCTCACAACATTTGTAACTGGAAGTCTCGTCTTCCTGGGAATCTGTCCCCTTAAATCCCCGAGAAGGAAATAATCTCACTCAATGATTCTTTTTCACAGAGACTTTCCTGCAGGTTAAATATTGACCATGTGTGGTTAGTGAATACAATTCTACACAAAGCCCCATCAGAAATAGTCAGGAGAATTCTCTTCCGAGTAATAACATAATCGGACAGCACAGAAGGAGGCCATTCATCCCATCGTGCCTGTGCTGGCTCTTTGAAAGAGCTTTCCCACCAGTCCCACTCCCCTCCTCTTTCCCCTGTGATTTTTTCCTTTTCAAGTATTTATCCGATTCCTTTTTGAAAGTTGGGCGGAGTTTGTGTGATTGACCAGACACCATGTTCTGGTCTCAATCCTCGGGTTTCGATTCATTCTGTTGACCTCCTCGGCTGTGCCTCGATATTCGGACTGGTTCTTTGATCTAGAGAATGGTGATTGAGGTGACGAGCGTTTATTCTATTCATGGTTCGAGAGGCGCAGGTTTTGGGGTTGGGGGATCGACGTAAGAAACCCCAAAAAAAACCAAAACCCCCAAAAAAACCCCAAAAAACCTTCAAACCCTAAACCCCGAAAAACCCAAAAAACCCCGGTCGATGCAAACCCTTCGATTCACAGGTTGAGTTCTGGCCTTTGGTCAATGTTATTTCCAACACCTCTCCCTCTCTCTGTCTCGATTTCTCTGTTGAAACAATAAGAGGCTGAATCAAAGAGAGTGAGTTGGGAGGAACTTTCTCTGTCAATCCATCTTTTCCCCCCTACCCATAATTTAATTAATATCAGACAGAATCACACACTGTGTTTAGTGATGTGCTGTGGTTTGATATTCTAATACCCAATAGGGGATAAACTCAGTGTCAGCCGTGTCTCAGTGGGCAGCTCTCTCACCTCTGAGTCAGAAGGTCATGGGCTCAAGTCTCACTTCCAGGGACTTCAGAACATAATCCAGGCCGATACTCCCAGTGCTACTGCTGAGGGAGTGCTGCACTGTCGGAGGGTCAGTACTGAGGGAGTGCTGCACTGTCGGAGGGTCAGTACTGAGGGAGTGCTGCACTGTCGGAGGGTCAGTACTGAGGGAGTGCTGCACTGTTGGAGGGTCAGTACTGAGGGAGTGCTGCACTGTCGGAGGGTCAATACTGAGAGAGGTGTTGGAGGTGCCAACATTTTGATAAGATGTTAAACCGAGGCACCATCTGCCTTCTCAGACGGATCCAGACGATCCCATGGCTCCATTCGAAGAAGTGCAGGGGAGTTCTCCCTCGTGTCATCACTAAAATGGATGATCTGGTCATTATCTCATTTCTGTTTATGGGATCTTGCTGTGCGTAAATTGGCTGCCGTGTTTCCTACATTACAACAGTGACCACACTTCAAAAATACTTCATTGACTGTAAAGCACTTTGGGCCGTCCTGAAGTTGTGAAAGGCTCGAAATAAATACAAGTCTTTCTACTTTCCAACACTCCCATCGGGTGTAACGGGGAGTTGTGACGATGCTGCTGACTGGGATCGTCCCACCATCAGATTCTACAAATTCACAGGAGGGAGAGAAGGGGGGAGGGAGAGGAAGGAGGAGAGAGAGAGAGAGGAGAGAGAGGGGAGAGGGGAGAGAGAGGAGAGGGGAGAGAGAGGAGAGAGAGGGGAGAGAGAGGAGAGAGAGGGGAGAGGGGAGAGAGGAGAGAGGGGAGAGAGAGGAGAGACTTACCCTCACTGGTCAGGTGTCCGTGGGCCCTGAGTTCTGAAACAGTCCGATCTTCTGCTGCTGTTTTGCCGATCGCTCTGTCGTGAGGTCCTGAACTCTCCTCGATTCCCCTCAAGGGATCTTTCAGTAAAGGAGAGATAGAGACAAAGAGAGAGAATGAGTGAGTGAGAGTGAACGGGGGAGGAGCTGCAGGAAAGTAAATGCTATTCCCCCCGAGACCCTTCACAAGACGGGAGGGCTGGGGGTGAGGAGGTGCTTTCTGTTTGGGAGGTTCCCAGAGCCGAGAGTGAATGTGACACAAGTCACTTTCTCCACAGTCGCTGCCTCTCGCTCCCTCTCATTCTCAGTCTTCACCACAGCACCTTGATCCTGGGTTTATTGATCAATCTTTGATTGGGCTGCAATGAATAATTCAAGCTGTGGGCGACAGGCTGCCTGGGTGTGTGAGGAGTGAGAGGAGGTTCCCGTGTAACCTGCTGCCTGTCTCTGCTCCCGTTATCAAGCCTTTTCTTTCCTTCTGGTCTCTCGCAGATGCTCATTAAAGGGTCTGTGTTCAGAGTAACTCAGTGCGTGTGAGTATTCTGGGATGTTCCGAGGGAGGTGATAATCTGCTGGATAAATTCAGGTCTGTCTTTGTCTCTGAAGAGAAGCAGATTTGCTGAACATTTTTATTCATGAATGAAGACAGCGAGATTTAACCCTCTCCTCTCCAGGACCTTCCAGAACCTTCCACTCCTGGACACTGATACTCTGCTTTGGGCTGTTGTGGTGGGAGAAGGTTCAGGGCCTTTTGTTAATGCCCCGTCCTCACTGTAAACAGCCCATCGGGACTGAAAACAAGATCTAAAAACCAATCGATCTCCATGGAGAGTTGCGTTCCGCAGGATGTGTTACAGACCAGGCCTCGTGTTTAGCTCCCAGTGACTCACTATTTACCCCGTTTAACATATTCAGCTTCCATTAGTTTCTCGCCCCACAGTACAGCTCCCTTTACATTGAGTTGTTTTTAAGCAGGGTCAGAATGTCACGTCACTCCACATCATACAAGAGACACGAGGTTTCCATCCAAACTGGGAAGGGTTAGTGTCGGACTCCGCAAGTGTAGGACAGAGCGTTCAGTCTGGGAGTTCCAGAGACCCTGAACAGAAATCCCCCATTCAATCAGATCACGTCTGATCTGTACCTTAATCCCATTTACCCGCCTTTGCTCCGTCTCCCTCGATACCCTCACCCAACAAAAATCTATCGATCTCAGTCTTGAAAGCTCCAATTGACCCCCAGCATCCACAGCCTTTTGCCGTGTTTCCTACATTACAACAGTGACTACACTTCAAAAGTACTTCATTGGCTGGAAAGCTCTTTGGGACGTCCTGAGGTGGTGAAAGGTGTTATAGAAATGCAAGTCTTTCTTTCTTTCTTTAGATCATCCCTTAATCTTCTAAACTCGAGGGAATACAAGCCTAGTCTATGCAACCTGTCCTTATAATTTAACCCATTAATCCCCAGTATCATTCTGGTGAATCTGTGCTGCTCCCCCTCCAGGGCCAATATATCCTTCCTGAGGTGCGGTGCCCAGAACTGAACCCAGTCTCCAGATGTGGTCTGACCAGAGCTCTGTACAGCTGGAACATCACTTCCTCCCCTTTGTATTCCAGCCCCCGAGATAAAGGCCAACATCCCATTAGTCGTTGAAAGACTCGAGTCCTGGTCAAACCACAGTCAGGAATCGGATCAGGCCCTTTAATCACCCACTGGTGTCGCACATGAACTCCACATAATGGACAAACCAGTGATAAATGATTCATGGAGCTCGAGGTTAGTGTTTAAAGATCGACAGAGAGAGAGACAAAGAGAGACAGAGAGAGAGAGAGAGAGAGACAGAGAGAGAGAGAGACAGAGAGACAGAGAGAGGGGGGCCCAGAAACAGTGTCCAGTAATGGAGGACTCAAAACACTTCGCAGTAATGGGGGCCTCGAAACAGTTTGCAGTAATGGGGGCCTCAAAACACTTCGCAGTAATGGGGGCCTTGAAACACTTCGCAGTAATGGGGGCCTTGAAACACTTCGCAGTAATGGGGGCCTTGAAACAGTTTGCAGTAATGGGGGCCTTGAAACAGTTTGCAGTAATGGGGGCCTTGAAACACTTCGCAGTAATGGGGGCCTTGAAACAGTTTGCAGTAATGGGGGCCTTGAAACAGTTTGCAGTAATGGGGGCCTCGAAACAGTTTGCAGTAATGGGGGCCTCGAAACACTTCGCAGTAATGGGGGCCTTGAAACACTTCGCAGTAATGGGGGCCTTGAAACAGTTTGCAGTAATGGGGGCCTTGAAACAGTTTGCAGTAATGGGGGCCTTGAAACAGTTTGCAGTAATGGGGGCCTTGAAACAGTTTGCAGTAATGGGGGCCTCGAAACAGTTTGCAGTAATGGGGGCCTTGAAACAGTTTGCAGTAATGGGGGCCTTGAAACAGTTTGCAGTAATGGGTTCCTGCTGCTTCATTGAGAGGCTTCGATCGACCATCTTCTCGCTCTGAACCTGTTGCTCAAACACTGGGGCCGAGGAACTGGATCGAGCTCTGCCTGATTTATAGACATAAAACGGGCGCCTCAGGGTCCAACATGGCGGGTGTTCTGCACACGCTCATTCCGAGCCGCCCTGAAACAGGCATTCGGACTTTTACAGACCCAAAATGTTGGGGCCCCCCAGCACCGGCTGTCTCACGGCAGCCCAATTTTACAAAGGGGGCCTAAAATGGGCATCAGGACCCCAACTTACATAAACAAAAGACCCAACGCTCGTTTCAGGCACAACTCTGGACGCCTCTTTTTTGCCTTTTCCAATATGGCGGCCGGCGCACTTCCAGCGTGTAATGAGCGTGCCCTGCCCGCCATATTGGATGTTTAGGGGCACATTTTGGGCCTGAAATCCGGGCGTGTCTCCATCGAATGTCCAGGCGGTGTTGTGAGGGGTGAGGGGACAGAGAAACAGGAGAATGAGGAAACAGTCGGAGGCGGGAGGATTCCCAGATTCACCTCACGCCGTGTGGAGACAAATTACATCCCAACGCTGCCATCTGTCAGAGTGAATTATCCCGGCCTTGCTTCAGGACCCAGTTACAACAAAGATTTCTCCAGCTGACTATTTCCAGATTCTTATTATTTCCGGCAAAACACTGAAATCGCAATAAGAAAAAAGACACATTTCTGAGCAGAAAATCGGATTATTCTGTGACTTAAACCATCACAACCTGCCCTCTCGACATTGTTCAAACGGTAGATTCAATGTTACGAGGGGAGCAGGAGTTAGTACAACACAGACTCTGGACTTTCTCCCACAGATTTCTGCCAATTACTGGACGTGACTTCAGTCTCCGAGAGCTCGTTAATCTTTATCGCAGCTCTCACACTTCCACTGACCGTCAACCAGCTCCTTGTGTCAGGTGTGGCTCAGTGGGTAGAACTCTCACCTCTGAGTCAGAAGGTCAGGGGGTCAAATCCCACTCCAGAGACTTGCAGTAACTGGGTCCTGAAACAATGGTTAATAATAACCAGATAATCTGTTTTAGTGATGTTGGGTGTGTCGATCGGAGAGTGAGTGCAACGATCAGTGAGTGAGTGTGGCGGTTGGTGAGTGAGTGTGTCAATCGGAGGGTGAGTGTGGCGGTCGGTGAGTGAGTGTGGTGATCGTGTCAATCGGAGGGTGAGTGTGATGATCGGTGAGTGAGTGTGACGATCGGTGAGTGAGTGAGTGTGTCGGTCGGTGAGTGAGTGTGACGATCGGTGAGTGTGACGATCGGTGAGTGTGACGGTCGGTGAGTGAGTGTGACGATCGGTGAGTGAGTGAGTGTGTCGTTTGGTGAGTGAGTGTGATGATCGGTGAGTGAGTGTGACGGTCGGTGAGTGTGACGATCGGTGAGTGTGATGGTCGGTGAGTGAGTGTGACGGTCGGTGAGTGAGTGTGATGATCGGTGAGTGAGTGTGACGGTCGGTGAGTGTGACGATCGGTGAGTGTGATGGTCGGTGAGTGAGTGTGACGGTCGGTGAGTGACTGTGATGGTCGGTGAGTGTGTCGATCGGTGAGTGAGTGTGATGATCGGTGAGTGAGTGTGATGATCGGTGAGTGAGTGTGACGGTCGGTGAGTGTGACAGTCGGTGAGTGTGACGGTCGGTGAGTGACTGTGATGGTCGGTGAGTGTGTCGATCGGTGAGTCAGTGTGACGGTCGGTGAGTGAGTGTGACGATCGGTGAGTGAGTGTGACGGTCGGTGAGTGAGTGTGATGGTGAGTGAGTGTGACGATCAGTGAGTGAGTGTGATGGTGAGTGAGTGTGACGATCAGTGAGTGAGTGATGGTGAGTGAGTGTGACGATCGGTGAGTGAGTGTGATGGTGAGTGAGTGTGACGATCAGTGAGTGTGACGGTGAGTGAGTGTGACGGTCGGTGAGTGAGTGTGACGGTCGGTGAGTGAGTGTGATGGTGAGTGAGTGTGACGGTGAGTGAGTGTGACGATCGGTGAGTGAGTGTGATGGTGAGTGAGTGTGACGATCGGTGAGTGAGTGTGACGATCGGTGAGTGAGTGTGATGGTGAGTGAGTGTGACGGTGAGTGAGTGTGACGGTCGATCGGTGAGTGTGACGGTCGGTGAGTGAGTGTGACGGTCGGTGAGTGAGTGTGACGGTCGGTGAGTGAGTGTGACAATCAGTGAGTGAGTGTGTCGATCGGTGAGTGAGTGTGACAATCAGTGAGTGAGTGTGATGGTGAGTGAGTGTGACGGTCGGTGAGTCAGTGTGATGATTGGTGAGTGAGTGTGACGATCGGTGAGTGAGTGTGACGGTCGGTGAGTGAGTGTGAACATCAGTGAGTGAGTGTGATGGTCAGTGAGTGTGACGATCAGTGAGTGAGTGATGGTGAGTGAGTGTGACGGTCGGTGAGTGAGTGTGACGGTCGGTGAGTGAGTGTGACGGTCGGTGAGTGAGTGTGATGGTGAGTGAGTGTGACGATCAGTGAGTGAGTGTGATGGTGAGTGAGTGTGACGATCAGTGAGTGAGTGTGATGGTGAGTGAGTGTGACGATCAGTGAGTGAGTGATGGTGAGTGAGTGTGACGATCGGTGAGTGAGTGTGTCGGTCGGTGAGTGTGGTGATCGGTGAGTGAGTGTGTCGGTCGGTGAGTGAGTGTGATGATCGGTGAGTGAGTGTGATGGTCAGTGAGTGAGTGTGACGATCGGTGAGTGAGTGTGATGGTCAG
Source organism: Heptranchias perlo (assembly GCF_035084215.1). Taxonomy (NCBI): domain Eukaryota; kingdom Metazoa; phylum Chordata; class Chondrichthyes; order Hexanchiformes; family Hexanchidae; genus Heptranchias; species Heptranchias perlo. Next base: position 453,833 of record NW_027139223.1, on the reverse strand, counting down.
TGAGTGTGACAATCAGTGAGTGAGTGTGATGGTGAGTGAGTGTGACGATCGGTGAGTGAGTGATGGTGAGTGAGTGTGACGGTCGGTGAGTTAGTGTGACGATCGGTGAGTGAGTGTGTCGGTCGATCAGTGAGTGTGACGGTCGGTGAGTGAGTGTGATGGTGAGTGAGTGTGACGATCGGTGAGTGAGTGTGACGATCGGTGAGTGAGTGTGGTGATCAGTGAGTGAGTGAGTGATGGTGAGTGAGTGTGACGATCGGTGAGTGAGTGTGACGATCGGTGAGTGAGTGTGACGATCGGTGAGTGAGTGTGGTGATCAGTGAGTGAGTGAGTGATGGTGAGTGAGTGTGACGATCGGTGAGTGAGTGTGACGGTCGGTGAGTGAGTGTGTCGGTCGGTGAGTGAGTGTGACGATCGGTGAGTGAGTGATGGTGAGTGAGTGTGATGATCGGTGAGTGAGTGTGTCGGTCGATGAGTGAGTGTGACGATCGGTGAGTGAGTGTGTCGGTCGGTGAGTGAGTGTGACGATCGGTGAGTGAGTGTGACGATCGGTGAGTGAGTGTGACGGTCGGTGAGTGAGTGTGACGGTCGGTGAGTGAGTGTGTCGGTCGGTGAGTGAGTGTGTCGGTCGGTGAGTGAGTGTGGGGATCGGTGAGTGAGTGTGACGATCGGTGAGTGAGTGTGACGATCGGTGAGTGAGTGTGACGGTCGGTGAGTGAGTGTGACGGTCGGTGAGTGAGTGTGTCGGTCGGTGAGTGAGTGTGATGATCGGTGAGTGAGTGTGTCGGTCGGTGAGTGAGTGTGGTGATCGGTGAGTGAGTGTGACGATCGGTGAGTGAGTGAAGGTGAGTGAGTGTGACGATCGGTGAGTGAGTGTGACGATCGGTGAGTGAGTGTGACGATCGGTGAGTGAGTGTGACGATCGGTCGGGGACTGAGGGTGCAGGAACCGGGCACAGGATAATATTTCCTCGCTGGGCCCGACATGTTTCTGTTCTCCAATCAGACGGGTTTGATCCCCTCGGGAGGCGGTCACAGAATAGAAAAGGTTCAGTGAAAGGTGAAGAGATGGATTTGAGACACCGCTGGTTGGGAATAGAATCTCTTTCAGATTTAATAGAAACAGAACAACTGGAGGCAATTGGATATCGAGAAAATTATTACTTTGGGCTCACACTGTGATTGGAGATTGAGGGCTGATCTCATCGAGGTGATTAAAATGATAAAAGGATTCGATCGGGTCGATAGAGAGAAACTATTTCCTCTGGTGGGAGAGTCCAGAACAAGGGGGAATAATCTTCAAATTAGAGCTCGGCCGTTCAGGGGTGATGTCAGGAAGCATTTCTTCACACAAAGGGGAGTGGAAATCTGGAACTCTCTCCCCCAGAAGGCTGTGGATGCTGGGGGTCAATTGGATCTTTCAAGACTGAGATCGATAGATTTTTGTTGGGTGAGGGTATCGAGGGATACGGAGCAAAGGCGGGTAAATGGGATTAAGATACAGATCAGACGTGATCTAATTGAATGGCGGAACAGGCTAGAGGGGCTGAATGGCCTCCTCCTGCTCCAATGTTCCAACTAATAGCAGGGAGGGTCGCAGAGTTAGACATTGGGCATTGTGTCGGGGCGGGGAATTTCAGACAAGGACACCCCCAGATATCAGGGAAACAGCGATGGGGTGATACCACAATCTTCAGGCTTCGAAACCCAAGCGTAGAATCACCTACTTCCTGATTTATCTCATCTTCTCTTTTCAAACTCACTCCTGTCGGGTATTGTGGGTCTCGGTTTCTCAATAACGGAACGATCCCAATATCACAGCTCTGTTATGACATCGTGCAGCTTAGCAACAAGTCAACCAATACAGAGAGAGAAGCTTCGTCCCCGGTCTTTCATTTCAATAAAGGAAAATAATGACAATGGTCCATCAGTCTAGACTCATAGAATCAGACTGTACAGAAGGAGGCCACTCGGCCCATTGTGCCTGTGCCGGCTCTTTGCAGGAGCTGTCCAATTAGAGCCACTCCCCTGTCGGAGTCGCTGCCTTTCAGCTGCTGGTTGGAGAGTTGATTAACGAAGGGAATGAGCTCATTTCTCCTCCATTGGTTGCAGTAAAGGTCACAGTGTGACCCTGTCAATCCAATCACCGGGTCCGTCTATAAATAATCCGCAGAATTCACCCCCCAAACATCACCCCCCCAAACATCACCCCCCAAACATCACCCCCCAAACATCACCCCCCCAAACATCACCCCCCAAACATCACCCCCCCAAACATCACCCCCCAAACATCACCCCCCCAAACATCACCCCCCAAACATCACCCCACCAAACATCACCCCCCCAAACATCACCCCCCAAACATCACCCCCCAAACATCACCCCCCAAACATCACCCCCCGAACATCACCCCCCAAACATCACCCCCCAAACATCACCCCCCCAAACATCACCCCCCAAACATCACCCCACCAAACATCACCCCCCCAAACATCACCCCCCAAACATCACCCCCCAAATATCACCCCCCAAACATCACCCCCCAAACATCACCCCCCAAACATCACCGTCCCCCAAACATCACCCCCCAAACATCACCCCCCCAAACATCACCCCCCAAACATCACCCCCCAAACATCACCCCCCAAACATCACCCCCCAAACATCACCCCCCAAACATCACCCCCCAAACATCACCCCCCCAAACATCACCCCCCAAACATCACCCCCCAAACATCACCCCCCAAACATCACCCCCCAAACATCACCCCCCAAACATCACCCCCAAACATCACCCCCCAAACATCACCGTCCCCCAAACATCACCCCCCAAACATCACCCCCCAAACATCACCCCCCCAAACATCACCCCCCAAACATCACCCCCCCAAACATCACACCCCAAACATCACCGTCCCCCAAACATCACCCCCCAAACATCACCCCCCAAACATCACCCCCCAAACATCACCCCCAAACATCACCCCCCAAACATCACCCCCCCAAACATCACCCCCCAAACATCACCCCCCAAACATCACCCCCCAAACATCACCCCCGCAAACATCACCCCCCAAACATTACCCCCCCAAACATCACCCCCCAAACATCACCCCCCAAACATCACCCCCCCAAACATCACCGTCCCCCAAACATCACCCCCCAAACATCACCCCCCAAACATCAACCCCCAAACATCACCGTCCCCCAAACATCACCCCCCAAACATCACCCCCCAAACATCACCCCCCAAACATCACCGTCCCCCAAACATCACCCCCCAAACATCACCCCCCAAACATCACCCCCCCAAACATCACCGTCCCCCAAACATCACCCCCCAAACATCACCCCCCAAACATCACCCCCCAAACATCACCCCCCAAACATCACCCCCCCAAACATCACCCCCCAAAACATCACCCCCCAAACATCACCCCCCAAACATCACCCCCCAAACATCACCCCCCAAAACATCACCCCCCAAACATCACCCCCCAAACATCACCGTCCCCCAAACATCACCCCCCAAACATCACCCCCCCAAACATCACCCCCCAAACATCACCCCCCAAACATCACCCCCCAAACATCACCCCCCAAACATCACCCCCCAAACATCACCCCCCCAAACATCACCCCCCAAACATCACCCCCCAAACATCACCCCCCAAACATCACCGTCCCCCAAACATCACCCCCCAAACATCACCCCCCAAACATCACCCCCCAAACATCACCCCCCAAACATCACCCCCCAAACATCACCCCCCAAACATCACCCCCCAAACATCACCACCCCCCAAACATCACCCCCCAAACATCACCCCCCAAACATCACCCCCCAAACATCACCCCCCAAACATCACCGTCCCCCAAACATCATCCCCCAAACATCACCCCCCAAACATCACCCCCCCAAACATCACCCCACAAACATCACCCCCCAATCATCACCCCCCAAACATCACCCCCCAAACATCACCCCCCAAACATCACCCCCCAAACATCACCCCCCCAAACATCACCCCCCAAACATCACCCCCCAAACATCACCCCCCAAACATCACCCCCCGAAACATCACCCCCCAAACATCACCCCCCAAACATCACCCCCCAAACATCACCGTCCCCCAAACATCATCCCCCAAACATCACCCCCCAAACATCACCGTCCCCCAAACATCACCCCCCAAACATCACCCCCCAAACATCACCCCCCCAAACATCACCCCCCAAACATCACCCCCCAAACATCACCCCCCAAACATCACCCCCCAAACATCACCCCCCAAACATCACCGTCCCCCAAACATCACCCCCCAGACATCACCCCCCAAACATCACCCCCCAGACATCACCCCCCAAACATCACCCCCAAACATCACCCCCCAAACATCACCCCCCAAACATCACCCCCCAAACATCACCCCCAAACATCACCCCCCAAACATCACCCCCCAAACATCACCGTCCCCCCAAACATCACCCCCCAAACATCACCCCCCAAACATCACCGTCCCCCAAACATCACCCCCCAAACATCACCCCCCAAACATCACCCCCCAAACATCACCGTCCCCCAAACATCATCCCCCAAACATCACCCCCCAAACATCACCCCCCCAAACATCACCCCACAAACATCACCCCCCAATCATCACCCCCCAAACATCACCCCCCAAACATCACCCCCCAAACATCACCCCCCAAACATCACCCCCCCAAACATCACCCCCCAAACATCACCCCCCAAACATCACCCCCCAAACATCACCCCCCGAAACATCACCCCCCAAACATCACCCCCCAAACATCACCGTCCCCCAAACATCATCCCCCAAACATCACCCCCCAAACATCACCGTCCCCCAAACATCACCCCCCAAACATCACCCCCCAAACATCACCCCCCAAACATCACCCCCCAAACATCACCCCCCAAACATCACCCCCCAAACATCACCCCCCAAACATCACCCCCCAAACATCACCGTCCCCCAAACATCACCCCCCAGACATCACCCCCCAAACATCACCCCCCAGACATCACCCCCCAAACATCACCCCCCAAACATCACCCCCCAAACATCACCCCCCCAAACATCACCCCCCAAACATCACCCCCCAAACATCACCCCCCAAACATCACCGTCCCCCAAACATCATCCCCCAAACATCACCCCCCAAACATCACCCCCCAAACATCACCCCCCCAAACATCACCCCTCAAACATCACCCCCCAAACATCACCCCCCCAAACATCACCCCCCAAACATCACCCCCCCAAACATCACCCCCCAAACATCATCATCCCCCCAAACATCACCGTCCCCCCAAACATCACCGTCCCTCCAAACATCACCGTCCCCCCAAACATCACCCCCCAAACATCACCCCCCAAACATCACCCCCCAAACATCACCCCCCAAACATCACCCCCCAAACATCACCGTCCCCCAAACATCATCCCCCAAACATCACCCCCCAAACATCACCCCCCAAACATCACCCCCCCAAACATCACCCCTCAAACATCACCCCCCAAACATCATCATCCCCCCAAACATCACCGTCCCCCCAAACATCACCGTCCCCCCAAACATCACCCCCCAAACATCTCCCCCCAAACATCACCCCCAAACATCACCCCCCAAACATCACCCCCCAAACATCGCCCCTCAAACATCGCCCCCCAAACATCACCCCCCAAACATCACCGTCCCCCAAACATCACCCCCCAGACATCACCCCCCAAACATCACCCCCCAAACATCACCCCCCAGACATCACCCCCCAAACATCACCCCCAAACATCACCCCCCAAACATCACCCCGCAAACATCACCCCCAAACATCACCCCCCAAACATCACCCCCCCAAACATCACCCCCCAAACATCACCCCCCAAACATCACCCCCCCAAACATCACCCCCCCAAACATCACCCCCCAAACATCACCCCCCAAACATCACCCCCCAAACATCACCCCCCCAAACATCACCGTCCCCCAAACATCACCCCCCAAACATCACCCCCCAAACATCAACCCTCAAACATCACCGTCCCCCAAACATCACCCCCCAAACATCACCCCCCAAACATCACCCCCCAAACATCACCGTCCCCCAAACATCACCCCCCAAACATCACCCCCCAAACATCACCCCCCCAAACATCACCGTCCCCCAAACATCACCCCCCAAACATCACCCCCCAAACATCACCCCCCAAACATCACCCCCCCAAACATCACCACCCCCCAAACATCACCCCCCAAACATCACCCCCCAAACATCACCCCCCAAACATCACCCCCCAAACATCACCGTCCCCCAAACATCATCCCCCAAACATCACCCCCCAAACATCACCCCCCCAAACATCACCCCACAAACATCACCCCCCAATCATCACCCCCCAAACATCACCCCCCAAACATCACCCCCCAAACATCACCCCCCCAAACATCACCCCCCAAACATCACCCCCCAAACATCACCCCCCGAAACATCACCCCCCAAACATCACCCCCCAAACATCACCCCCCAAACATCACCGTCCCCCAAACATCATCCCCCAAACATCACCCCCCAAACATCACCGTCCCCCAAACATCACCCCCCAAACATCACCCCCCAAACATCACCCCCCCAAACATCACCCCCCAAACATCACCCCCCAAACATCACCCCCCAAACATCACCCCCCAAACATCACCCCCCAAACATCACCGTCCCCCAAACATCACCCCCCAGACATCACCCCCCAAACATCACCCCCCAGACATCACCCCCCAAACATCACCCCCAAACATCACCCCCCAAACATCACCCCCCAAACATCACCCCCCAAACATCACCCCCAAACATCACCCCCCAAACATCACCCCCCAAACATCACCGTCCCCCCAAACATCACCCCCCAAACATCACCCCCCAAACATCACCGTCCCCCAAACATCACCCCCCAAACATCACCCCCCAAACATCACCGTCCCCCAAACATCATCCCCCAAACATCACCCCCCAAACATCACCCCACAAACATCACCCCCCAATCATCACCCCCCAAACATCACCCCCCAAACATCACCCCCCAAACATCACCCCCCAAACATCACCCCCCCAAACATCACCCCCCAAACATTACCCCCCAAACATCACCCCCCAAACATCACCCCCCGAAACATCACCCCCCAAACATCACCCCCCAAACATCACCCCCCAAACATCACCGTCCCCCAAACATCATCCCCCAAACATCACCCCCCAAACATCACCGTCCCCCAAACATCACCCCCCAAACATCACCCCCCAAACATCACCCCCCCAAACATCACCCCCCAAACATCACCCCCCAAACATCACCCCCCAAACATCACCCCCCAAACATCACCCCCCAAACATCACCCCCCAAACATCACCGTCCCCCAAACATCACCCCCCAGACATCACCCCCCAAACATCACCCCCCAGACATCACCCCCAAACATCACCCCCCAAACATCACCCCCCAAACATCACCCCCCAAACATCACCCCCCCAAACATCACCCCCCAAACATCACCCCCCAAACATCACCCCCCAAACATCACCCCCAAACATCACCCCCCAAACATCACCCCCCCCAAACATCACCCCCCAAACATCACCCCCCCAAACATCACCCCCCCAAACATCACCCCCCAAACATCACCCCCCAAACATCACCCCCCAAACATCACCCCCCAAACATCACCCCCCAAACATCACCCCCCCAAACATCACCCCCCAAACATCACCCCCCAAACATCACCCCCCAAACATCACCGTCCCCCAAACATCATCCCCCAAACATCACCCCCCAAACATCACCCCCCAAACATCACCCCCCCAAACATCACCCCTCAAACATCACCCCCCAAACATCACCCCCCCAAACATCACCCCCCAAACATCACCCCCCCAAACATCACCCCCCAAACATCATCATCCCCCCAAACATCACCGTCCCCCCAAACATCACCGTCCCTCCAAACATCACCGTCCCCCCAAACATCACCCCCCAAACATCACCCCCCAAACATCACCCCCCAAACATCACCCCCCAAACATCACCTCCCAAACATCACCGTCCCCCAAACATCATCCCCCAAACATCACCCCCCAAACATCACCCCCCCAAACATCACCCCTCAAACATCACCCCCCAAACATCACCCCCCAAACATCATCATCCCCCCAAACATCACCGTCCCCCCAAACATCACCGTCCCCCCAAACATCACCCCCCAAACATCACCCCCCAAACATCACCCCTCAAACATCGCCCCCCAAACATCACCCCCCAAACATCACCGTCCCCCAAACATCACCCCCCAGACATCACCCCCCAAACATCACCCCCCAAACATCACCCCCCAGACATCACCCCCCAAACATCACCCCCAAACATCACCCCCCAAACATCACCCCGCAAACATCACCCCCAAACATCACCCCCCAAACATCACCCCCCCAAACATCACCCCCCAAACATCACCCCCCAAACATCACCCCCCCAAACATCACCCCCCAAACATCACCCCCCAAACATCACCCCCCAAACATCACCCCCCCAAACATCACCCCCCAAACATCATCCCCCCAAACATCACCGTCCCCCCAAACATCACCGTCCCCCCAAACATCACCCCCCAAACATCTCCCCCCAAACATCACCCCCCAAACATCACCCCCCAAACATCACCCCCCAAACATCGCCCCCCAAACATCGCCCCCCAAACATCACAGGTGGAGTCCGAGCTGCAGACATTGCGAGGCATCAGGGAGGGAGAAAGTTACCCGGACACTTTGATTCAGGAGGCAGTCACACCCCTTCGACTAAATACTGTAGAATTGGCACATGGTCAGAGACAGGAGGGTGTGACTGTGAGTGAGGCAGGTACGGAGATCCAGGAGGTAGCATTGCAGGAGTATCAGCCTCTGCACTTGTCCAATAGATATGAGGTTCTTGCAGCTCTTGTGGACGAGTGCAGGGACTGCAGGGAGGATGAGCAAACTGGCCACAGCACCGTGGTTCAGGGGGCCATTCAAGTGGGGGGAGTAAAAAGGAATGTGGTTGTAGTAGGCGACAGTATTGATAGAGGGATAGACACTGTTCTCTGCAGCCAAGAGCGAGAGTCCCGAAGGCTGTGTTGCCGACCCGGTGCCAGGGTTAAGGACATCTCCTCAGGACTGGAGAGAAACTTGGAGTGGGAGGGGGAGGATCCAGTTGTCGTGGTCCATGTAGGTACCAACAATATAGGAAGGACTAAGAAAGAGGTTCTGCTGAGGGAGTTTGAGCAGCTAGGGACTAAATTAAAAAGCAGAACCACAAAGGTGATAATCTCCGGATTATTACCTGAGCCACGAGCAAATTGGCACAGGATAAATCAGATCAGAGAGATGAATGCGTGGCTCAAAGATTGGTGTGGGAGAAGTGGGTTTTGATTCATGGGGCACTGGCACCAGGACTGGGGAAAGAGGGAGCTGTTCCGCTGGGATGGGCTTCACCTGAACCATGCTGGGACCAGTGTTCTGGCAAACTGAATATCGAGGGCGGTAGAGAAGGCTTTAAACTAAATAGAGGGGGGGAGGGCTCAGGTGGGCGAAGTTTAGATTGATAGAGAAAAGACAAGGAAGTGGCACAGGAAAGTGATGGAGGTAATGATAAACACAGTGTGTCAGGAAGGGACAGAGTGTACAAACATAAGAGTGCACGAGCAAATGGGGCCGGGGTAGGAAAGAATGGTAAAAAGACAAAATTAAAGGTTCTTTATCTGAACGCATGCAGCATTCGTAATAAGATAGATGAATTGACGGCACAAATAGAAACAAATGGGAATGATCTCGTGGCCATTACAGAGACGTGGTTGCAAGGTGACCAAGGTTGGGAGCTAAATATTCAGGGTTATTTAACATTTCAGAAGGATAGGAAAAAAAGGTAAAGGTGGTGGGGGAGCTCAGTTAATAAAGGATGAAATTGATATAGAATCATAGAATCATAGAAGTTACAACATGGAAACAGGCCCTTCGGCCCAACATGTCCATGTCGCCCAGTTTATACCACTAAGCTAGTCCCAATTGCCTGCACTTGGCCCATATCCCTCTATACCCATCTTACCCATGTAACTGTCCAAATGCTTTTTAAAAGACAAAATTGTACCCGCCTCTACTACTGCCTCTGGCAACTCGTTCCAGACACTCACCACCCTTTGAGTGAAAAAATTGCCCCTCTGGACCCTTTTGTATCTCTCCCCTCTCACCTTAAATCTATGTCCCCTCGTTATAGACTCCCCTACCTTTGGGAAAAGATTTTGACTATCTACCTTATCTATGCCCCTCATTATTTTATAGACTTCAATAAGATCACCCCTTAACCTCCTACTCGCGAGGGAAAAAAGTCCCAGTCTATCTAACCTCTCCCTATAAGTCAAACCATCAAGTCCCGGTAGCATCCTAGTAAATCTTTTCTGCACTCTTTCTAGTTTAATAATATCCTTTCTATAATAGGGTGACCAGAACTGTACACAGTATTCCAAGTGTGGCCTTACCAATGTCCTGTACAACTTCAACAAGACATCCCAACTCCTGCATTCAATGTTCTGACCAATGAAACCAAGCATGCCGAATGCCTTCTTCGCCACCCTATCCACCTGTGACTCCACTTTCAAGGAGCTATGAACCTGTACTCCTAGATCTCTTTGTTCTATAACTCTCCCCAACGCCCTACCATTAACGGAGTAGGTCCTGGCCCGATTCGATCTACCAAAATGCATCACCTCACATTTATCTAAATTAAACTCCATCTGCAATTCATTGGCCCACTGGCCCAATTTATCAAGATCCCGTTGCAATCCTAGATAACCTTCTTCACTGTCCACAATGCCACCAATCTTGGTGTCATCTGCAAACTTACTAACCATGCCTCCTAAATTCTCATCCAAATCATTAATATAAATAACAAATAACAGCGGACCCAGCACCGATCCCTGAGGCACACCGCTGGACACAGGCCTCCAGTTTGAAAAACAACCCTCTACAAGTCAAGCCAATTTTGTATCCAATTGGCTACCTCACCTTGGATCCCGTGAGATTTAACCTTATGTAACAACCTCCCATGCGATACCTTGTCAAAGGCTTTGCTGAGAAATTATCTTAGCTCAGAAGATCAAGATTTTGAATCAATTTGGGTGGAGGTAAGAAATAGCAAGGGAAATAAATCACTGGTGGGAGTAGTATATAGGCCCCCTAACAGTAGCTACACTGTAGGGCAAAATATTAATCAGGAAATAAGGGGGGCTTATAAAAAAGGTAATGCAATAATCATGGGCGATTTTAACTTTCACATAGATTGGACAAATCAAATTGGCAAAAATAGCCCTGAGGAGGAGTTCATAGAGTGTATTAGGGACTGTTTCTTGGACCAATACGTCGGGGAACCAACCAGGGAACAGGCCATTTTGGATCTGGTAATGGGTAACGAAACAGGTTTAATTGATGATCTCAAAGTAAAGGATCCCTTGGGAAGCAATGATCATAACATGATAGAATTTCACATCCAGTTTGAGAGCGAGGATCTTGGGCCTGAAACTATTGTATCAAACTTAAATAAGGGCAATTATAAAGGAATGAGGGCGGAATTGGCTAAAGTGGACTGGGTAAACAGATTAGATGGTATGATGGTGGATAAGCAATGGCAAACATTTAAAAAGATATTTTATGACCTGCAACAAAAATATATCCTTGTGAGGAGGAAAGACTCCACAAAAAGGGTGAACCAACCATGGCTAACTAAGGAAGTCAAGGATGGTATCAGGTTAAAAGAAAAAGCATACAACATTGCAAAGATTACTGGTACGCCCGAAGATTGGGAAAACTTTAAAAACCAGCAAAGGATGACTAACAGAATAATAAAGAGGCAGAAAATAAATTATGAGAGTAAACTAGCAAGTAACATAAAAACTGACAGTAAAAGTTTCTACAAGTATATAAAAAGGAAGAGGGTAACGAAAGTAAACATTGGTCCCTTACAGGATGAGACTGGGGAAATAATAATGGAAAACAAGGAAATGGCAGAGGAACTGAACAGATATTTTGTATCTGTCTTCACAGTAGAAGACACTAATAATATACCAATAATAGTCGAAAATCAAGGGGCAAAGGGGAGGGTGGAACTAAAAACGATCACTATCACTAGAGAAAAAGTACTCGGTAAACTAATGGGTCTAAAGGCTGACAAGTCACCTGGACCTGATGCCTTGCATCCGAATGTCATAAAGGAAGTGGCTACAGAAATAGTGGATGCATTGGTTGTAATCTTCCAGAATTCACTAGATTCTGGAAAGGTCCCAGCGGATTGGAAAACCGCAAACGTAACGCCCCTATTCAAGAAGGGAGTGAGACAGAGAGCAGGTAACGATTATTAAGGAAGTAGTAGCAGGACATTTGGAGACTCATAATAAAATCAAGGAAAGTCAACATGGTTTTATGAAGGGGAAATCGTGTCTGCCAAATTTATTAGAGTTCTTTGAGGAAGTAACAGGCAGGGTGGAGAAAGGGGAACCAATGGATGCAGTATATTTGAATGTCCAAAAGGCATTCGATAAGGTGCCACATAAAAGATTACTGCACAAGATGAGAGCTCATGGTGTTGGGGGTAATATACTGGCATGGATAGAGGATTGGCTAACTAACAGAAAACAAAGAGTCGGGATAAAAGGGTCATTTTCAAAATGGCAATCTGTAACTAGTGGGGTGCCGCAGGGCTCAGTGCTGGGGCCTCAACTATTTACAATATATATCAATGACTTGGATGAAGGAACAGAGTGTCTTGTGGCCAAATTTTCTGATGATACAAAGATAGGTGGAAAAGCAAGTTGTGATGAGGACACAAAGTGTCTGCAAAGGGATATTAACAGGTTAAGCGAATGGGCAAAAATTTGGCAGATGGAATATAATGTGGGAAAATGTGAAGTCATCCACTTTGGGAGGAAAAATAAAAAAGCAAAATATTATTTGAATGGAGAAATATTACAAAATGCTGCGGTACAGAGGGATCTGGATGTCCTCGTACATGAAACACAAAAAGTCAACATACAGGTGCAGCAGGTAATCCGGAAGGCAAATGGAATATTGGTCTTTATTTCTAGGGGGATGGAGTATAAAAGCAGGGAGGTCATGCTACAACTGGACAGGGTGCTGGTGAGACCACACCTGGAGTACTGCGTACAGTTCTGGTGCCCTTATTTAAGGAAGGACATACTTGCATTGGAGGCAGTTCAGAGAAGGTTCACTCGGTTGATTCCGGGTATGGAAGGGTTGTCTTATGAGGAAAGATTGAACAGGTTGGGTCTATACTCATTGGAGTTTAGAAGAATGAGAGGAGATCTTATTGAAACACACAAGATTCTGAGGGGACTCGATAAGGTAGATGCTGAGAGGATGTTACCCCTCATGGGGGAATCTAAAACTAGGGGGCATAGTCTCAGAATAAGGGGTCGCCCATTTAAGACGGAAATGAGGAGGAATTTCTTCTCCCAGAGGGTTGTGAATCTTTGGAATTCTTTACCCCAAGAAGCTGTGGAGGCTGAGTCATTGAATACATTCAAGGCTGAGTTAGACAAATTTTTGATCAGCGAGGGAGTCAGAGGATATGGGGAAAGGGCGGGAAAGTAGAGTTGAGGTAAAAATCAGATCAGCCATGATCTTATTGAATGGCGGAGCAGGCTCGAGGGGCTGAATGGCCTACTCCTGCTCCTATCTCTTATGGTCTTAATATCAGCAATGAATAATGAGCAGATAATTTGTTTTTTTAGTGATGTTGGTTGAGGGATAAATATTGGCCAGGTCACCTGGGAGAACTCCCCTGTTCTTCTTTGAAATAGTGCAATGAGATCTTTTATATCCACCTGAGAGGGCAGACGGGGCCTCAGTTTAACGTCTCATCTGAAAGATGGCACTCCCTCAGTACTGCCCCTCCAACAGTGCAGCTCTTCCTCAGTAATGCCCCACTGACATGACAGCACTCCCTCAATACTGCCCCTCCGACAGTGCAACACTCCCTCAGCTACCCACTGAGCCACGCCACAGGACTCTATAAACCCTGGAACGTTCCCATCCATCGCCATCTGCCTGATTCAATGTGACCGTATCGAGCCAGGAGTCTGATGGTCTCCCCTCACTGCTAAAAGTCTCAGTGTCTCCCCTCCCTCCCATTCCAGACATTTCCTCTCCGCCTCTCATTCCTGCAGCATGTGACCCGCTCGCAGTTTGTGACCCGTCTACGTCCTGTCTACGTCCCGTCTACACTTTCGGTCTTCTCCTTGCAAGACTGTGAATGTTTCGGCCACTCGAACCGGTGCAGTTACATCGAGCTGCTCACCACCACCATTTGCGTGAGCTGTAAGCACAACACGAGAGGCCGACACTGCCAGTTGTGCCGACTGGGCTATCACCGAAACCCGTCAGCAGAGCTGGACCATCACAACGTTTGCCTCGGTCAGTTCCTGTTACAATCTCCGCTCTCGCCTCCTTCCTTCACCCTTCAGATTTCAGCCCAAAACAAGATAAAGAAACAAAAAGGAACCTGCGATAGGGCTGAGCAAAAGGAATCAGCTCCCCTTTCCCCAGAGATCAGACCCGGTCCGACCTTTCCCCAGAGATCAGACCCGGTCCGACCTTTCCCCCGAGATCAGACCCGGTCCGACCTTTCCCCAGAGATCAGACCCGGTCCGACCTTTCCCCGGAGATCAGACCCGGTCCGACCTTTCCCCAGAGATCAGACCCGGTCCGACCTTTCCCCAGAGATCAGACCCGGTCCGACCTTTCCCCCGAGATCAGACCCGGTCCGACCTTTCCCCGGAGATCAGACCCGGTCCGACCTTTCCCCGGAGATCAGACCCGGTCCGACCTTTCCCCAGAGATCAGACCCGGTCCGACCTTTCCCCAGAGATCAGACCCGGTCCGACCTTTCCCCGGAGATCAGACCCGGTCCGACCTTTCCCCGGAGATCAGACCCGGTCCGACCTTTCCCCGGGGATCAGACCCGGTCCGACCTTTCCCCGGAGATCAGACCCGGTCCGACCTTTCCCCAGAGATCAGACCCGGTCCGACCTTTCCCCAGAGATCAGACCCGGTCCGACCTTTCCCCAGAGATCAGACCCGGTCCGACCTTTCCCCAGAGATCAGACCCGGTCCGACCTTTCCCCAGAGATCAGACCCGGTCCGACCTTTCCCCGGAGATCAGACCCGGTCCGACCTTTCCCCAGAGATCAGACCCGGTCCGACCTTTCCCCAGAGATCAGACCCGGTCCGACCTTTCCCCGGAGATCAGACCCGGTCCGACCTTTCCCCGGAGATCAGACCCGGTCCGACCTTTCCCCGGGGATCAGACCCGGTCCGACCTTTCCCCGGAGATCAGACCCGGTCCGACCTTTCCCCGGAGATCAGACCCGGTCCGACCTTTCCCCGGAGATCAGACCCGGTCCGATCTTTCCCCAGAGATCAGACCCGGTCCGACCTTTCCCCGGGGATCAGACCCGGTCCGACCTTTCCCCAGAGATCAGACCCGGTCCGACCTTTCCCCAGAGATCAGACCCGGTCCGACCTTTCCCCGGAGATCAGACCCGGTCCGACCTTTCCCCAGAGATCAGACCCGGTCCGACCTTTCCCCAGAGATCAGACCCGGTCCGACCTTTCCCCAGAGATCAGACCCGGTCCGACCTTTCCCCGGAGATCAGACCCGGTCCGACCTTTCCCCAGAGATCAGA
Organism: Heptranchias perlo; assembly: GCF_035084215.1. Taxonomy (NCBI): domain Eukaryota; kingdom Metazoa; phylum Chordata; class Chondrichthyes; order Hexanchiformes; family Hexanchidae; genus Heptranchias; species Heptranchias perlo. The sequence continues at coordinate 438,039 of NW_027139223.1, read as the reverse complement.
CCCGGTCCGACCTTTCCCCGGAGATCAGACCCGGTCCGACCTTTCCCCAGGGATCAGACCCGGTCCGACCTTTCCCCAGAGATCAGACCCGGTCCGACCTTTCCCCGGAGATCAGACCCGGTCCGACCTTTCCCCGGGGATCAGACCCGGTCCGACCTTTCCCTGGAGATCAGACCCGGTCCCACCTTTCCCCGGAGATCAGACCCGGTCCGACCTTTCCCCGGGGATCAGACCCGGTCCGACCTTTCCCCGGAGATCAGACCCGGTCCGACCTTTCCCCAGAGATCAGACCCGGTCCGACCTTTCCCCAGAGATCAGACCCGGTCCGACCTTTCCCCGGAGATCAGACCCGGTCCGACCTTTCCCCGGAGATCAGACCCGGTCCGACCTTTCCCCAGAGATCAGACCCGGTCCGACCTTTCCCCAGAGATCAGACCCGGTCCGACCTTTCCCTGGCGATGAGGCCTGGCCCTGAGGTAAATTGAAAGCCCTGTTTTGTGACGATATAATCATTGCTTCCCTGTCTCCATTGTTTTTCTGGAATTTGTATGTTGTTTGTTCTCTCGGCAAACGAAGATCCTTCATCGTAGCAGCATCACTCGCCTCTGCTCAATGTTACCCTCCCCCATTGTCCAACATCAATGTTCTCTCTCCATTTCCTCATCTCCTTCCCATTCTCCACACATAGAATTACAGAGAATGGACAGCACAGAAACAGGCCATTCGGCCCAACTGGTCTATGCCGGTGTTTATGCTCCACACGAGCCTCCTCCCTCCCTACTTGATCTCATCCTATCAGCATATCCTTCTCTTCCTTTCTCCCTCATGTGTTTATCTGGATTCCCCATAAATGCATCGATACGTTTCACCTCAACTACTCCATATGGGAGCGAGTTCCACATTCTCACCACTCTCTGGGTCAAGAAGTTTCTCCTGAATTCCCTGTTGGATTTATTAATGACTATCTTATATTTATGGCCCCGAGTTTTGGTCTCCCCCACAAGTGGAAACATCTTCTCTATGTCTACCCATCAAACCATTTCATAATCTTAACGATCTCTAACAGGTCACCCCTCAGCCTTCTCTTTTCTAGAGAAAAGACCCCCAGCCTGTCTTTCCTAATAAAACCTCTCAGTTCTGGTGTCATCCTTGTGAATCTTTCTTGCACCATCTCCAGTGCCTCTATATCCTTTTGATAATATGGAGACCAGAACTGCGCACAGTGCTCCAAGTGTGGTCTAACCAGGGTTAGAATCATCGGATCATTGAAAATTTGCGGCACAGGAGGCCATTCGGCCCATTGTGTCCATGCCGGCCGAAAATGAGCCACCCGGCCTAATCCCACTTTCCAGCTCTTGGTCCAAAGCCTTGTAGGTTACAGCACTTCAAGAGCACATCCAGGTACTTTTTAAATGAGTTGGGGGTTTCTGCCTCTACCACCCTCTCAGGCAGTGAGTTCCGGACCCCCACCACCCTCTGGGTGAAAAAATCTTTCCTCAGCTCCCCTCTAATCCTTCTACCAATCGCTTTAAATCTATGCCCCCTGGTTATTGACCTCTCTGCTCAGGGAAATAGGTCCTTCCTATCCTATCTATCTCGGCCCCTCATAATTTGGTAGACCTCAATTAAATCTCCCCTCAGCCTCCTCTGTTCCAAGGAAAACAACCCCAGCCTATCCAATCTTTCCTCACAGCCAAAATTCTCCAGTCCTGGCAACATCCTCATCAATCTCCTCTGTACCCTCTCCAGTGCAATCACATCTTTCCTGTAATGTGGTGACCAGAACTGTGCACAGTACTCAAGCTGTGGCCTAACTAGTATTTTATACAATTCCTGTATAATCTCCCTGCTCTTATATTCTATGCCTCATAAGAACATCAGAACATAAGAAATAGGAGCAGAAGTCGGCCAATTAGCCCCTCGAGCCTGCTCCGCCATTCAATAAGATCATGGCTGATCTGATCCTAACCTCAAATCTAAATTCATGTCCAATTTCCTGCCCGCTCCCTGTAACCCCTAATTCCCTTTACTTCCAGGAAACTGTCTATTTCTGTTTTTAATTTATTTAATGATGTAGCTTCCACAGCTTCCTGGGGCAGCAAATTCCACAGACCTCCTACCCTCTGAGTGAAGAAGTTTCTCCTCATCTCAGTTTTGAAAGAGCAGCCCCTTATTCTAAGATTATGCCCCCTAGTTCTAGTTTCACCCATCCTTGGGAACATCCTTACCGCATCCACCCGATCAAGCCCCTTCACCGCTGTCCTAGGAGGAGTGTTTGCTAGTGCTGTTGGGGAGGGTTTAAACTAAAGTGGCAGGGGGTTGGGAACCTGAGCAGGGAGAGAGAGGAAAGCGTAACAGGAAGGGACAGAAGGTATGGAGTAATAGGTAAAGTGTTAAAAAAGGAAAAAGCAGGAACTAAGCGTCACAAAACAGATTTGAAAGTTCTTTATCTGAATGCACGTAGCATTCGTAATAAAATGGACGAGTTAACGGCACAAATAACTACGTATGGGTATGATCTTGTGGCCATTACAGAAACATGGCTGCAGGGTGACAACGACTGGGAATTAAATATGCCAGGGTATTTAACAATCAGGAAGGACAGGCAGGAAGGAAGGGGAGGTGGGGTGGCTATGTTAATAAAGGAAGGAATCACTGTAATACAGAGAAATGATATTGGGACAAAGCATCAAGATAATGAAACAGTTTGGGTGGAGATAAGGAATAATAAGGGAAAAAAAACATTAGTGGGCGTAGTATATAGGCCTCCTAATAGTTGCAACTCTGCTGGAAGAAGTATTAATCAGGAGATAGTCGGGGCATGTAATAAGGGAACAGCCATAATTATGGGGGATTTTAATTATCATATTAACTGGACAAATCAAATTGGGCAGAGCAGCCTTGAGGACGAGTTCATTGAGTGCATCAGGGATGGATTTCTTGAGCAGTATGTAACTGATCCTACAAGGGGGCAGGCAACCTTGGACCTGGTCCTGTGTGATGAGTCAGGATTAATTAATAATGTCCTAGTTAAGGATCCCCTTGGAACGAGCGACCACAACATGGTTGAATTCCATATCCAATTAGAGGGTGAGAAGGTTGATTCTCAAACAAGCGTACTGAGCTTGAATAAAGGAGACTATGATGGTATGAGAGCGGAATTGATTAAAGTGGACTGGGAAAATAGATTAAAGGGTAAGACGGTACATGAGCAGTGGTGTTCATTTAGGGAGTTATTTTACAACTTTCAAAATAAATATATTCCACTGAGGAAAAAAGGGTGTAAAAGAAATGACAGCCATCCGTGGCTAAGTAAAGAAATCAAGGATAGTATCCGACTAAAAACAAGGACATATAAGGTAGCCAAACTTAGTGGGAGGATAGAAGATTGGGAATTCTTCAAAAGACAGCAAAAAGTAACTAAAGGATTGATTAAGAAAGGGAAGTTAGATTATGAAAAGAAATTAGCAAAAAATATAAAAACAGATAGCAAGAGTTTCTATAGTTATATAAAAAGAAAAAGGGTGGCTAAGGCAAACATAGGTCCCTTAGAGGATGAGACCGGGAAATTAATGGTGGGAAACATGGAGATGGCAAAAATGCTGAACAAATATTTTGTTTCAGTCTTTACAGTAGAGGACACTAAGAATATCCCAACACTGGACAAACAGGGGACTCTCGGGGGGGAGGAGCTAAATACGATTAAAATCACTCAGGAGATGGTACTCAGTAAAATAATGGGACTCAAGGCGGATAAATCCCCTGGACCTGATGGCTTACATCCTAGGGTCTTGAGGGAAGTGGCAGTAGGGATTGTGGATGCTTTGGTGATAGTTTTCCAAAATTCCCTGGACTCAGGAGAGGTCCCGGCAGATTGGAAAACTGCTAATGTAACACCGTTATTTAAAAAGGGTAGTAGGCAGAAGGCTGGAAATTATAGGCCAGTTAGCTTAACATCTGTGGTGGGTAAAATTTTGGAGTCTATTATTAAGGAGACAGTAACGGAACATTTAGATAAGCATAATTTAATAGGACAAAGTCAGCATGGCTTTATGAAGGGGAAGTCATGTCTGACAAATTTGCTTGAGTTCTTTGAGGATATAACGTACAGGGTGGATAAAGGGGAACCAGTGGACGTAGTATATTTGGACTTCCAGAAGGCATTCGACAAGGTGCCACATAAAAGATTATTGCTCAAGATAAAGAATCACTGGATTGGGGGTAATATTCTGGCATGGGTGGAGGATTGGTTATCGAACAGGAAGCAGAGAGTTGGGATAAATGGTTCATTTTCGGACTGGCAACCAGTAACCAGTGGTGTTCCACAGGGGTCGGTGCTGGGTCCCCAACTCTTTACAATCTATATTAACGATTTGGAGGAGGGGACCGAGTGCAACATATCAAAATTTGCAGATGATACAAAGATGGGAGGGAAAGTAGAGAGTGAGGAGGACATAAAAAACCTGCAAGGGGATATGGACAGGCTGGGTGAGTGGGCGGAGATTTGGCAGATGCAATATAATATTGGAAAATGTGAGGTTATGCACTTTGGCAGGAAAAATCAGAGAGCAAGTTATTTTCTTAATGGCGAGAGACTGGAAAGTACTGCAGTACAAAGGGATCTGGGGGTCCTCGTGCAAGAAAATCAAAAAGTTGGTATGCAGGTGCAGCAGGTGATCAAGAAAGCCAACGGAATGTTGGCTTTTATTGCTAGGGGGATAGAATATAAAAACAAGGAGGTATTGCTGCAGTTATATAAGGTATTGGTGAGACCACACCTGGAATACTGCATACAGTTTTGGTGTCCACACTTAAGAAAAGACATACTTGCTCTCGAGGCAGTACAAAGAAGGTTCACTCGGTTAATCCCGGGGATGAGGGGGCGGACATATGAGGAGAGGTTGAGTAGATTAGGACTCTACTCATTGGAGTTCAGAAGAATGAGAGGCGATCTTATTGAAACATATAAGATTGTGAAGGGTCTTGATCGGGTGGATGCAGTAAGGATGTTCCCAAAGATGGGTGAAACTAGAACTAGGGGGCATAATCTTAGAATAAGGGGCTGCTCTTTCAAAACTGAGATGAGGAGAAACTTCTTCACTCAGAGGGTGGTAGGTCTGTGGAATTTGCTGCCCCAGGAAGCTGTGGAAGCTACATCATTAGATAAATTTAAAACAGAAATAGAGAGTTTCCTAGAAGTAAAGGGAATTAGGGGTTATGGGGAGCGGGCAGGAAATTTGACATGAAGCTGAGTTCGGATCGGTCAATGCCCTGTGGGTGGCGGAGAGGGCCCAGGGGCTATGTGGCCGGGTCCTGCTCCGACTTCTTGTGTTCTTTAGATTTGTGGTTGGGATCAGATCAGCCATGATCTTATTGAATGGCGGAGCAGGCTCGAGGAGCCGATTGGCCGACTCCTGCTCCAATTTCTTATGTTCTTATGTTCTTAATAAGATCGCCTCTCATTCTTCTGAACTCCAATGAGTAGAGTCCCAATCTACTCAACCTTTCCTCATATGTCCACCCCCTCATCCCCGGGATTAACCGAGTGAACCTTCTTTGTACTGCCTCGAGAGCAAGTATGTCTTTTCTTAAGTATGGACACCAAAACTGTATGCAGTATTCCAGGTGCGGTCTCACCAATACCTTATATAACTGCAGCAATACCTCCCTGTTTTTATATTCTATCCCCCAGCAATAAAAGCCAACATTCCGTTGGCCTTCTTGATCACCTGCTGCACCTGCATACTAACCTTTTGATTTTCTTGCACTGGGACCTCCAGATCCCTTTGTACTGCACTACTTTCCAGTTTCTCGCCATTAAGATAATAACTTGCTCTCTGATTTTTCCTGCCAAAGTGCATAACCTCACATTTTCCAATATTGTATTGCATCTGCCAAATCTCCGCCCACTCACCCAGCCTGTCTATATCCCCTTGTAGGTTTTTTATGTCCTCCTCACTCTCTACTTTCCCTCCCATCTTTGTATCATCTGCAAACTTTGATATGTTACACTCGGTCCCCTCCTCCAAATCGTTAATATAGATTGTAAAGAGTTGGGGACCCAGCACCGACCCCTGTGGAACACCACTGGCTACAGGTTGCCAGTCCGAGAATGTACCATTTATCCCAACTCTCTGCTTCCTGTTAGATAACCAATCCTCCACCCATGCCAGAATATTACCCCCAATCCAGTGATTCTTTATCTTGAGCAATAATCTTTTATGTGGCACCTTGTCGAATGCCTTCTGGAAGTCCAAATATACTACGTCCACTGGTTCCCCTTTATCCACCCTGTACGTTATATCCTCAAAGAACTCAAGCAAATTTGTCAGACATGACTTCCCCTTCATAAAGCCATGCTGACTTTGTCCTATTAAATTATGTTTATCCAAATGTTCCGCTACTGTCTCCTTAATAATAGACTCCAAAATTTTACCCACCACAGATGTTAAGCTAACTGGTCTATAATTTCCAGCCTTCTGCCCACTACCCTTTTTAAATAAGGGTGTTACATTGGCAGTTTTCCAATCTGCCGGGACCTTTGCCGAGTCCAGAGAATTTTGGAAAATTATTACCAAAGCATCCACAATCCCTACTGCCACTTCCCTCAAGACCCTCGGATGTAAGCCATCAGGTCCAGGGGATTTATCCGCCTTGAGTCCCATTAATTTACTGAGTACCAATTCCTTAGTGATTTTAATCATATTTAGCTCCTCCCCCCCAGAGCCCCCTGTTTGTCCAGTGTTGGGATATTCTTAGTGTCCTCTACCGTAAAGACTGAAACAAAATATTTGTTCAGCATTTTTGCCATCTCCATGTTTCCCACCATTAATTTCCCGGTCTCATCCTCTAAAGGACCTACGTTTGCCTTAGCCACCCTTTTTCTTTTTATATAACTGTAGAAACTCTTGCTTTCTGTTTTTATATTTTTTGCTAATTTCTTTTCATAATCTATCTTCCCTTTCTTAATCAATCCTTTTGTTACTTTTTGCTGTCTTTTGAAGACTTCCCAATCTTCTATCCTCCCACTAAGTTTGGCTACCTTATATGTCTTTGTTTTTAGTCGGATACAATCCTTAATTTCTTTACTTAGCCACGGATGGCTGTCATTTCTTTTACACCCTTTTTTCCTCAGTGAAATATATTTGTTTTGAAAGTTGTAAAATAACTCCTGAAATGAACACCACTGCTCATGTACCGTCTTACCCTTTAATCTATTTTCCCAGTCCACTTTAATCAATTCCGCTCTCATACCATCATAGTCTCCTTTATTCAAGCTCAGTACGCTTGTTTGAGAACCAACCTTCTCACCCTCGAATTGGATATGGAATGTAACCATGTTATGGTCACTCATTCCAAGGGGATCCTTAACTAGGACATTATTAATTAATCCTGGCTCATTACACAGGACCAGGTCCAAGGTTGCCTGCCCCCTTGTAGGATCAGTTACATACTGCTCAAGAAATCCATCCCTAATACACTCAGTAAACTCTTCCTCAAGGCTGCCCTCCCCAATTTGATTTGTCCAGTTAATATGATAGTTAAAATCCCCCATAATTATAGCTGTTCCCTTATTACATGCCCCGACTATTTCCTGATTAATACTTCTTCCAGCAGAGTTGCAACTATTAGGAGGCCTATATACTACGCCCACAAGTGTTTTTTGCCCCTTATTATTCCTTATCTCTACCCAAACTGTTTCATTATCCTGATCCTTTGTCCCAATATCTTTTGTCTGTATTACAGTGATTCCTTCCCTTATTAACATAGCCACCCCACCTCCCCTTCCTTCCTGCCTGTCCTTCCTGATTGTTAAATACCCTGGCATATTTAATTCCCAGTCGTTGTCACCCTGCAGCCATGTTTCTGTAATGGCCACAAGATCATACCCATACGTAGTTATTTGTGCCGTTAACTCGTCCATTTTGTTACGAATGCTACGTGCATTCAGATAAAGAACTTTCAAATATGTTTTGTGACACTTAGTTCCTGCTTTTTCCTTTTTTAACACTTTACCTTTTACTCCATACCTTCTATCCCTTCCTGATATGCTTTCCTCTGTCTCCCTGCTCAGGTTCCCAACCCCCTGCCACAGCTTTGATACTGGGTTAATCGCCTTACGCCTTCTAGTTTTCATTTTATCTGTCGTGCCTAAAGTATCTAAAGTGCCTAAAGTACACTTTCTTTCCGCTGCTCTATGCTTTTCCCTTTCACTTGTTCTTGAACATCTTTTTGTACTATTTGTATTGTAGATTTCCCCTGGGTCTTCCTCTCTCTTGCTGCTCTCAACTTTATTCCCTTCTGACTCCCCGCTCAGGTTCCCATCCCCCTGCCACTCTAGTTTAAACCTTCCCCAACAGCACGAGCAAACACCCCCGCGAGGATATTTGTCCCGGTCCTGCTCGGGTGTAACCCGTCACGCTTGTACAGGTCCCACCTTCCCCAGAACCGGTCCCAATGTCCCAGGAATCTAAATCCCTCCCTCCTACACCATCCCTGCAGCCACACATTCATCCTGTCTATTCTCCTGTTCCTATACTCACTAGCAGGTGGCACCAGTAGTAATCCTGAGATCACTACCTTTGAAGTCCTGCTTTTTAATTTATCTCCTAACTGCTTAAATTCACCTTGCAGGACCTCATCCCTTTTTTTACCTATGTCGTTGGTACCAATATGGACCACGACTACTGGCTGTTCACCCTCCCCCTCCAGAATGCCCTGCAGCCGCTCCGTGACATCCTTGACCCTAGCACCAGGGAGGCAACATACCATCCTGGAGTTACGTTTGCGGCCGCAGAAACGCCTATCTGTTCCCCTTACAATTGAATCCCCTATCACTATAGCCCTGCCACTCTTCCTCCCCTCCTGTGCAGCAGAGCCACCCGTGGTGCCCCGAACCTGGCTCTTGCTGCTTTCCCCTGATAAGCCATCTCCCCCAACAGCATCCAAAGCAGAATATCTGTTTGAGAGGGAGATGGCCCCAGGGGACTCCTGCTCTACCTGCCTAGTCCTTTTACTCTGCCTCGGCTAATAAAGGAAAATATTCCATATGCCTTCTTAACCACCTTATCTGCCTGTCCTGATACCTTCAGGGATCTGTGGACATGCACTCCAAGGTCCCTTTGTTCCTCCACACCTCTCAGTATCCACCCATTTATTTTGTATTCCCTTGCCTTGTTTGCCCTCCCCAAATGCATTACCTCACACTTCTCTGAATTGAATTCCATTTGCCACTTTTCTGCCCCAATAGTCACATTGTCAGAAATAGGCCCAATTTGCTCTGAAAACCTGATTGTCTTAAACCATCTAAATCTGTAACTGTTAACAGGGACCATTGAAATTACTGCCAAAATACATAGAATCAAACCAAGCACTGGGGTTCATTACTGGAGGGATAGAATTCAAAATCAGAGAAATTATGTTAAATTTGGAAAGGAGGAAAGTTGTAGACTGCGGGGAGATATCAATTAGTCTCAACTAAACTCAGAACACATGATGTTGGTTTTGTTACTTCCGTTTCAATTATTTTCAGTGAGTGATTTCCTCTGTTGCCAGGGTAACAATCTGTCAGATCTCAGCACAAGAGGTGTTGGCCCCAATTTATATCTGAAAGACCATGAAACATTCAGTGTAAACTCCTATCTATGTATTCAACAGACCAGGAGTAGGAACATCTTCTGGATACGGGGAATACATTTCAATATCATTTCTGCTAAACCACAAAAATAAAATTATAATCCAGCAGTAGGTTGTGTCGATACATTTAATTCACAAGACGTCCTGTTGCCATGGTTCAATAACACTTTTCTAAAATTGATAACGCCTGTTTCAATAACTTTTTAATAAAGAATATTGTTTCACTGCGTTTACTACGTCCCCATTAAACACGGTCCCCGTCCTCCAGCCCGGGAAAGGCAAACTGTAACCCAGGCCTGAGCCCACCCACCCACCCACCGAGCCCGACTGTATCTCCGAGCCCTGAAGGAATGGGCAGTCAGTGGGGACTGTACTTTCAGACCCCCCGCCGGAGGGAGGGAGGGAGGGAGGCAGCTGCTAATATTCATTCTCCAATCACCAGCCTGGCCTCGGATGGCCAGCTTTGGGAAAGAAGAAAGAAAGAAAGAAAGACTTGCATTTATATAGCGCCTTTCACCACCTCAGGACGTCCCAAAGCGCTTTACAGCCAATGAAGTACTTTTGAAGTGTGGTCACTGTTGGAATGTGGGAAACACGGCAGAAAATTTGTGGAGCTCAGAGGAAGCCATTCCCCGCTCTGGTGCAGCCCTCGCTCACTCGCCCCTCACTCACTCCACTCACTCACTCCTTCCCTCATACCCTCCCTACTCACTCCCTCACTTACTCCCTCCCCCACTCACTCACTCAATCCCTCACTCCCTCACCTCACTCCCTCCCTACTCACTCCCTCACTCACTCACTGTCATTCACTCCTTCACTCCCTCCCTCACTCCACACTCAGTCACTCACTCCTCACTCACTCTTTCCCTCACTCCCTCCCTCCCCCACTCACTCCATCACTCAGTCACATCCTCCTTCACTCTTTCCCTCAGTCAATCACACCCTCTCTCCCTCACTCACTCCCTCCATTCCACTCACTCCTCACTCACTCACTGCGAGGGATTGCTGACGGTACATCGTGACCTGAGGAAATCTGTGGGCCGGCTTCGAGCGGCCTACACCCTGGGCTTTAGTGCCCGTTGTGTGTAATCCTGGAGCACATCAGAGCGATGGGGGAATAATCCTGAGCAGTGAGTGGAGAGTGTTAGTGCGTTTATCGATTCTTTTGTATTAAGATGAAGTTATTTTCTTGCAATCCCACAATGTTCCATGTAGTTTTTGTATGAATCGCGGTTTGTGTTGATTAATATATCTCTCACTGTGTAATTCCCAGCGAAGGGGGGAATGAGACGGTTTTATTTTATTTGTATGATTTTCCTGTGCACAGATTTCTCTGTAACTGCAACGTGCTGACATCAAAGAATCTGAGTTTACAGCTCTGGAAAGTGTCATAAGATCCAGGAAAGGATTTGATGCTTTACTCTGGACAACAGTAAAAGCTGCTGCAGAAAGTGTCCTGGTCTCCTGATCTGGGTCCTGACTGTGTGTCTGTGGGAAGGGGATCAGGGGGAGGGGGAGGGGTTCAGGGGGGAGATGGAGGGGGAGGGGTTCAGGAGAGGGGGAGGGGTTCAGGGGGAGGGGAAGGGGGAGGGGAAGGGGTTGAGGGGGGAGGGGAAGGGGGAGGGGAAGGGGTTGAGGGGGTAGGGAGAGGGTTCAGGGGGAGGGGAAGGGATTGACGGGGCGGGAAAGGGGTTGAGGGGGAGGGGAAGGGGTTGAGGGGGTTATGAAGGGGGTTCAGGGGGGAGGGGAAGGGGGTGAGAGGGAGGGGAAGGGGTTGAGGGGGGAGGGGAAGGTGTTGAGGGGGGGGAGGGGTTGGGGGGAGGGGAAGGGGTTGAGGGGGAAGGGGAAGGTGTTGAGGGGGTTAGGAAGGGAGTTCGGGGCGTGTCCTGGGTCAGTTCCGGTCCTGGGTTCCCCGATTCCAGGAGTCGGTTGAACGGGACCCATTGACAACTCGGGCCGCATTGCACTCTGGGAGATTGAGTGACCTGACCCTGTGACCCCAGACAGGCGGCGGAGGGGGGGACGCGGAGGGGAGGGGGAGGGGGAGGGGGGCGAGGAGGGGGAGGGGGAGAGCTGCGTCTGTTTCGGCCGGAGACAGCAGCCAGGGAGGTGGGGGGATGGGTGGAATCAGCAGCGAGGGAACGGAGTTTGTGTCGGGGATCGAAGACGACGGCCTAAATTTTCACTGGGAAGTCGGCGGGGGGCGAATTCCCCGAGTCCGGGTTTCCCGGATGTCCTTACGATTTTGACGTCAGGGCGTCTTTTAGTATTGATTTTGACAGTTTTCCGCCCGAGAGGCCGTCCGGATTGACAGGCTGGTCTCAGTCGGACGGGAGAAGAGCAAGGGAGATGATGCGAGCAGGTAAGTGTTGGACGGTGGAGGGGGGCGGGAGTTCGGGGTTGGGGGTCACCGGTGGGGGGGGGTCGGTAGTCATTGGGGGGTCATCGGGGGTTGGGGTCGGGAGTCGTCGGGTTCACCGGAGGTCCGGAGTCATCTGGGGGATCGGGTGTCATCATAGGGAGGGTTTGGAGATCATGGGGGGACGGAGATCGTGGTGGGGTTAGAGATCACGGGGGGTTGGAGGTTGTGGGGGGGTCGGAGGTCGTGGGGGCGTTGGAGATGGTGTGGGGGGGTCAGAGATCATGGGTCAGGTTGGAGATCGTTGGGGGGGTCGGAGAACATGGTGGGGTTGGAGTTCCTCGGGCGGGGGGGTGGGAGATTGTAGGGGCAGGTTGGAAATCATGGTGGGGGAGGTAGGAGATCACTGTGGGGTCGGAGAACGTGGGGGTTCAGAGATCGTGGGGGGGGTCGGAGATCATGGAGGGGTCGGAGATCATGGGGGGGGATCGGAGATCGTGGTGGGGTCAGAGATCGTGGGGGGGTCGGAAATCGTGGTGGGGGTCGGAGATCGTGGTGGGGTCGGAGATCGTGGTGGGGTCGGAGATCGTGGGGGGGTGGAGATTGTAGGGGCAGGTCGGAGATCATGGGTGGGGCGGTAGTTGGAGATCGTTGTGGGGGGGGGAGGTCGGAGATCGTGGGGGAGTCGGAGATCGTGGGAGGGTCTGAGATTGTAGGGGCAGGTTGGAGATTGTGTGTCGGGGGGTCAGAGATCATGGGGCGGAGGGGTTGCCCCAGGGAAGCTTGTTGGGCCTGGGGGAAGCACTCCTGCTCCTCCGGGCCCACAAGCCGTGCGATAAAGGCACTCACCTGCTGTTTGGGGCCTTCTCACCTCCTCTCACGAGGTGTGAAGGAGAAGGCCCGGGAATCCAGACAAAGCAGCACTCCCTCCGCACTGCCCTGGAGTGGCAGCTTGGATCATGAGCTCAAACTCCCGAGCCCCAGCAAGTCGCACAACTCTCTAGTCCCAGAATAGAACATGTTACCAACTGAGCTCTGCACCGGTCAGGCAGCATCTGAGGGGCAACGTTTTGGGTGGGATCCTGAGTCAGTTCTGCTGTTTATTGCCAGCAATTTGTTTTATTCAAAGTACAGATGCCATTTTGTCGAAATGTCTTTAATCTAAAAACGGAGAAACAGTGTACACACGCTCACACTAAAGGAATTGAAGGTGAAATATTAGTGAGCATTCCTGGTTCCTTTCAGAGACCGAGCAATCAGTTATTGAAGCCCCCCTGCCCATGGTTTAGTGGGTAAAGTGTAACTGGTCTGATGTGTTGACCATGGGCTCCACATGGTCTCGGTCTCATTAAACTGGGGCAGGAAAAAGAATCAGTCGGGGTTAAATTTATATTTATAAGTGACTTGGATGAAGGAATAGAGAGCCGTGTATCTCAGTTTGCTGACGACACTAAGTTAGGTGACACAGTAAATAGTGTAGATGGGAGGAGAAAGTTGCAAAGGGACATTGGTCGATTCAGTGAGTGGGCAAAACTGGGGCAGATGGAGTTCAATGTGGGGAAGTGTGAGGTCATTCACTTTGGACCGAAGAAAGATCGATCAGAGTATTTTCTAAATGGTGAGAAGCCGGGAACTGTGGAGGAGCAGAGAGATTGAGGGGCCCAAGTACAGAAATCACTAAACACTAGTGGATAAATAATTAAAATGACGAATGGGATGTTCACCTTTATCTCGGGGGCTGGAATACAAAGGGGAGGAAGTGATGTTCCAGCTGTGCAGAGCTCTGGTCAGACCACATCTGGAGACTGGGTTCAGTTCTGGGCACCGCACCTCAGGAAGGATATATTGGCCCTGGAGGGGGTGCAGCACAGATTCACCAGAATGTTCTTATTAGGGCGGGAAAGTGGAATTGAGGTAAAAGATCAGCCATGATCTGATTGGATAGTGGAGCAGGCTCGAGGGGCCGTATGGTGTGGTCTCACTAAATCCCTGTCCAATTGTAGTAATCATGATGTGGAGATGCCGGTGATGGACTGGGGTTGACAATTGTAAACAATTTTACAACACCAAGTTATAGTCCAGCAATTTTATTTTAAATTCACAAGCTTTCGGAGGCTTCCTCCTTCGTCAGGTGAACGATGTGAACATTTTCACATTGTTCACCTGACGAAGGAGGAAGCCTCCGAAAGCTTGTGAATTTAAAATAAAATTGCTGGACTATAACTTGGTGTTGTAAAATTGTTTACAATTGTAGTAAGACTTCCTTACTCTTGTACTCCAACCTCTTGCAATAAAGGCCAACATTCCATTTGCCTTCCTAATTGCTTGCTGTACCTGTGTGCTAACTTTTGTGTTTCTTGTACGAGGACAGCCAGATCTCTCTGAACACCAACATTTAATAGTTTCTCACCATTTCAACAATATTCTGTTTTTCTATTCTTCCGACAAAAGTGAATAACCTCACATTTCCCCACATTATATTCCATCTGCCACTTTCTCGCCCACTCACTTAACCTGTCCATATCCCTTTGCAGATTTTCTGTGTCCTCACAGCTCACTTTCCCACGATGAACCTTTTAACTTTTTCTGTATATTTTCAATTCCTCCCAGAGAGCTCCTTCCCTTTCCTCTCTGTGGGATTTATGAAGGTTATTGTTCCTCTTTATAACCGTTTAGGGTCTGGTCTGAGCTGATTAGTTTTCGGTTTGTGTTTACTGAGCCCAGCTTGCTGTATTCTGGCTCCAGATTGTAAAATTGCAATCTTGTTTTTCTGCTTTTTGTTTCTGAGCTGCTACTGCAGGCCTGAAAGGGTTAATCTTCAACCAAAGTGAGTCATGAAGTGAAACTAACTTTGTCACTCCTTGCGCAGAGTGCTGATAAGAATTTCACTTCCTGCTCTGGTTCCTCGCTCTCTCTCTCTCTCTCTCTGTGCTGTGTGAAAACTTTTTCAGGTGCTGTAGGAATGGAGCCCGGAGCTTTCGAGGATGAATTAACCTGTGCTGTGTGTCTCCAGGTGTACCAGGACCCGGTGATATTACCCTGTCTGCACAGTTTCTGTTTGAAATGTATTGAGGGAGTTTGGGCCCAGACAGCAGGCCCAGAAGGGTTTGAGTGCCCTCAGTGTCTCCGGAAATTCAACCCCTGGCCCAGTCTGGAGAGAAACTTCACGCTGTGTAATATCGTGGAGAAATACAATCGCTCACAGCCTCCTGCTGATTCAGGCCGTGTCATGTGTGAGTACTGTGAAGAAAATCCAACCCCGGCTGTGAAGACGTGTCTGAAATGTGAAGCTTCCTTTTGCTCCAGTCATTTAAAACCACATTTACGGAAAGAGGCCTACAAAGATCACACCCTAATCGAGCCTACGGCTGACCTTACAGAGAGACAGTGCCTTGATCATAAGAAGGTCCTTGAATACTACTGTAAAGATGATGCAGAGAGTGTGTGTGTTTCCTGTACAATAATAGGGAAACATAAATCCCACACACTGCTGAGCCTCGATCAGGCACAAGCTGCAATTAAGGTGAGTGACACAATTCCTGATATTAAATACAGTCAGCCATGGCTCAGTGAGCAGCACTCTTGCCTCTGAGGCAGGAAGGCATGGGTTTAAGTCCCACTCCAGAGACTTGAGCACAAAATCTAGGCTGACACTCCAGTGCAGTAATGAGGGAGTGCTGCACTGTTGGAGGTGCCATCTTTTGGATGAGATGCTAAACCGAGGCCCCACCTGCCCTCTCAGGTGGAGGTAAAAGATCCCAGGGCACTATTTTGAACATAAGAACATAAGAATCAGGAGCAGGAGTGGGCCATATGGCCCCTCGAGCCCGCTCCCCCATTTCATCAGATCATGGCTGATCTTCAACCTCAACTCCACTTTCCCGCCCGATCCACAGATCCCTTGATTCACCTACAGTCCAAAAATTAATCTATCTCAGCCCTGAATATACTCAATGACTCAGCATCCACAGCCCTCTGGGGTAGAGAATTCCGAAGTTTCACAACTCTCTGAGTGAAGAAATTCCTCCTCTTCTCAGTCTTAAATGGCCGACCCCTTATCCTGAGACTATGCCCTCTAGTTCTAGATTCTCTAGCCAGGGGAAGCAGCCTCTCAGCCTCTACCCTGTCAAGCCCCCTCAGAATCTTACATGTTTCAATGAGATCACCTCTCGTTTTCTAAACTGTGTGCAGTACTCCAGATGAGGTGTCTCCAAAGCCCTGTGCAATTGTAGTAAGACTTCCTTACTCTTGTACTCCAACCCTCTTGCAATAAAGGCCAACATGCCATTTGCCTTCCTAATTGCTTGCTGTACCTGCACGCTAACTTTTTGTGTTTCTTGTACCAGGACACCTAAGTGTCTCTGAACACCAACATTTAATAGTTTCTCACCATTTAAAAAATATTCTGTTTTTCTATTCTTCCCACCAGTGAATAACCTTACATTTTCCCACATTATACTCCATCTGCCACCTTCTTGCCCACTAATTTAACCTGTCTATATCCCTTTGCAGACCCTTTGTGCCCTCCTCATTGCTTACTTTCCCACCCAGCGTTGTATCGTCAGCAAACTTGGATACAATACACTCGGTCCCTTCATCCAAGTCATTAATATAGATTGTAAATAGCTGAGGCCCAAGCACTGATCCTTCCGGTACCCCACTAGTTACAGCCTGCCAACCTGAGAATGACTCGTTTATCCCCACTCTCTGTTTTCTGTCCGTTAACCAATCCTCTGTCCATGCTAATATGTTACCCCTAACACCATCTTGTGTAACAACCTTTTATGTGGCACCTTATCGAATGCCTTTTCAAAATCCAAATTTACTACATCCACTGGTTCCCCTTTATCTACCCTGCTAGTTACATCCTCAAAAAACTCTAATAAATTTGACAAACACAATTTCCCTTTCATAAAACCATGTTGACTCTGCCTAATCATATTATGATGTTCTAAATGCCCTGTTACCACTTCCTTAATAAAGGATTCCAGCATTTTCCCGTGACTGATGCCAGGTTAAATGGCCTGTAGTTCCCTCTTCCCTGTTTTCTCTCTCCCTCATTTCTTGAATAGCGGGGTTACATTTGTTACCTTCCAATCCGCTGGGACCGTTCTGGAATCTCGGGAATTTTGGAAGATGATAACCAATGCATCCACTGTCTCTGCAGCCACCTCTTTTAGAACCCGCGGATGGAGGCCATCAGGTCCAGGGGATTTATCAACTTTTGGTCCCGTTAGTTTCTCAAGTAATTTTTCTCTACTGATAATAATTACTTTAAGTTCCTCGCTCTCATTAGCCCCTTGGTTCCCCACTATTTCTGGTAATTTTTTTGTCTCTTATACTGGGAATACAGATACAAAATATTTGTTTAATGCATCTGCCATTTCCTGATTCCCCATTATAATTTCTCCTGTCTCAGTCTCCAGGCAACAACATTTACTTTTGCTACTCTCTTCCTTTTTACATACTTGAAGGAGAGCAATGGAGTTATCTCTGGTGTCCTGGCCAATATTTATTCCTCAACCAACATCACTAAAAACAGATTATCTGGTCATTATCACATTGCTGTTTGTGGGATCTTGCTGTGCACAAATTGGCTGCCGCGTTTCCTGCATTACAATAGTGACAACGTTTCAAAAATACTTCATTGGCTGTAAAACGCTTTGGGATGTTCTGAGGTTGTGAAAAGCACGATATAAATGCAAGTCTTTCTGAATTCTTTTGAGGGAGGGTTTTCCTGTTAACAACGAACATTAATTCGAACTGATTGCAGACAGTGCTGATTTAGCCCAGTGTTTTCTTGCTGCCCCGGGTCTGGGTTTACGGCTAGTTATTTTTTGTCAGTCAGATGCTCCCTCCCCTTTCTCTTACAGTCTGTCTGAGAGAACAGGGTGGGCAGTGGGAGGGGTGTGAGAGTGACCCAGGGTGACTGCCCCTCACCCACACTCAGCCCCTCCTGGTGAGGGCATTGTGGAGCTCAGTAATTCACAGTGTGGGCACCTGTGAGAACTGGCACTCCATGGCATAGGGCTGTAGAGCAGAGCATGTTGGAGCCCTGTGTAACGCTGGGGTATTCTCCATCTGACCATCAGGGAGAGGACCATCACCGGTGGGGGGAGTGAGGGACACCCACGGGGAGTGACTCAGGGGCTGGGGGGAGAAATTGTTTCTCACAACAAGAGGGAATTGGTGTTTGAGAAATGCTGGTGTGACTGAGTCTGTCTCCCTTTCCCCTCGGCTGATTCCTGGAAATGGAGGAGCTGAGTCCGTGTGAAAATGCAGCACACGGTGTGTCAGTGTGAAAAGAAGCCGGTGTGTGTGGTCACTCAGTTTATACAGGGCAGGGAGCGCCTCTTTACTGAGAGCCACAGAAGGGAATATTTCTGCTCAGGGCCCAGACACTGAGAATCCCACAAACCACTTTCTATCCACACCCAGTGGGGTCACTCCTGGAACGGAATCATTTCCCCTTTAAATCCCAGTTTGAATCCCTTTTGAAAACTTTCCAATTGCCTTTACAGGAAGAATTGGAGAGAGAAATCGAGAGGCTTCGGGGAGTCCAGCAGAATTGTTCCAGCAAACAGCGAGACTTGGAGAGATCAGAAGCTGAAATAAAGGTAGGGAAAAGTGGGACTGAATTTACTCTGGAATCTGCAGCCAATTCAGGACAAACTCTGGGAAATTCCTCCCCAGCTCCCTTTTAAAGGGTGGGAGTGACTCCAAACCCCCCACATGTTCAGGGAGTCTGTTCCAGAGATCGAGGACTCTGGTGTCTAACCTAACTCTGTGCCTATGGATTTTATACACAGACCCTCTGGTCCTACCATCCCGATCCATCTCAATACCTCACCCAACCAGTGAGTCAATAATCCCTCCATCATTTTAAAAACCTCAATCCTGTCCCTCTCGGCCTTTCTCTAAATCACCCTCCCTCTTGGAGACGATCCTCAGAATTAAATCCATCAGACTACGTGTCATTCTGGCCACCGTCCTCTCCAGAGTCTTGATCTCCTTCACCAGGTGTGGGCACCAAAACTGGACCCATCACTCCAGGTGTGGATGGACCAGGTGGCAGTGCCATACACAGTCTAAATACAGTGCTCTTTCTTTTAAACTCAAGGCTCAAGGCAACACTTGTTAAACTCTGTTTTCTCTCCCAGGAGACACGCCCCACTGCTTGTCTATCTTTAACGGGTGATCGAGTAGTGATCAAAACAAACTGTCCCATCACTGGAAAGTGCCGTGTGCTCAGGGTAAGAGCTGTGTGGAAGGGCCGTTTGTAATGAGAGTTGGTTTGGGTTTCAGACACGGATCAATGAGCTGAAAGGAAAGCTATCGAAGAGCTACTCTGACTGGAGGAGACAGCTGGAAGAAGATGAAGAATACGCACTGAAACTGATCGATGAGGAGGGGCTCCGAGCTCTCTCACAGATTAGAAGCTGTTCTGAAGCATTAAACAAGAGGATGGAACAGATGACATTAATAGATGGAGAATACCAGAGTCTGCTACAGAGGGACCCTCTCTCCTTTATTCAGGTACATCTTCAATATACACAGGGCCATGTCTGGGGAATGGGGCGTTTCTGTGAGCCTGGTGAGAGGACTGAATTGTTTGAAGATTGTTGGTGGGGCCCAGCAATGGTGCTGCCCCCTCAGCCCTGCCCGAGGAGTGTTGGTGCTGCCCCCTCAGCCCTGCCCCAGGAGTGTTGGTGCTGCCCCCTCAGCCCTGCCCCAGGAGTGTTGGTGCTGCCCCCTCAGCCCTGCCCCAGGAGTGTTGGTGCTGCCCCCTCAGCCCTGCCCCAGGAGTGTTGGTGCTGCCCCCTCAGCCCTGCCCCAGGAGTGTTGGTGCTGCCCCCTCAGCCCTGCCCCAGGAGTGTTGGTGCTGCCCCAGGATGGAGTGCAGTGAAATGTTGGATTATTCCCCATTCCTGTGACTGGCCCCACCTACTGTTATACACTGAACTCTTTACTCTCAATCCCAAATTCACGGTTTGGTTTCATTGGGTGTTGATTTGTTTGTTGTGTAAACAATCGAATAGTGATAATGGGGGAGTTGAATTATCCGAATATAGACTGGGGAAAAAACAGAGTAAAGGGCAAAGAGGGGGAGGAATTCCTCAAATGTGTTCAGGAGAACTTTCTTCAATATGTTTCCAGTCCAACGAGGAAGGAAGCAGTGCTGGATCTAGTTCTGGGGAATGAAGTGGGACAAGTGGAGCATGTTTCAGTGGGGGAGCATTTGGGAAACAGTGATCACAATATCATTAGGTTTAGAAAGTAATGGAAGAGGACAAGAAACAATCAAATGTGAAAATACTCAACCGGAGGAGGGCTAATTTCTGTGAGTTGAAAAGGGATCTGGCCCAGGTGGGTTGGAAACAAAGATTAGCAGGTAAAACAGTAAATGAGCAATGGGAGGCCTTCAAAGAGGAGATAGTTCGGGTACAGACTAGAGACATTCCTGTGAGGGGGAAAGGAAGGGCATCCAGAGCTAGAGCTCCCTGGATGATTGAAGAAATAGAGATTAAAATGAAACATAAAAAGGAGGCTTATGATAAATGTTAGGTTCATAATAGACAGTAATCACAGTAGAGAATCAAACAGAATACAGAGAGTGCAGAGGAGAACTGGAAAAGGAAATAAGAGGGGTGAAAATAATGTATGAGAAAAGATTAGCGGGTAACATGAAGTCTTTTAGAAACTTACAAAGTGTAAAAGGGCAGTTAAAGGAAAGGTGGGGCCGACTAAGAACAAAAAGGAAACCTTCTTGTGGAGGCAGAGGGAATGGCTGAGGTGCTAAATGAATACTTTGCATCGGTCTTCACTAAAGAGGATGCTGCCAATCTTACAGTAAAGGAGGAGGGGGGAGAGAAACTGGAGAGGATTAAAATAGATAAAGAGGAAGTACTAAAAGGGTTGGCAGCGCTCAAAGTGGAAAAGTCACCCGGTCCGGGTGGGATGCATCCGAGGTTGCTGAGGGAAGTAAGGATGGAAATGGTGGAGGCTCTGGCAGAGGACTGGAGGATTGCAAATGTTACACTTCTGTTCAAAAAAAGGGGAGAGGGATAAACCCGGCAACTACAGGCCAATCAGCCTAACGTCGATAGTGGGGAAATTTCTAGAGACAATAATCCAAGACAAAATTAATTGTCACTTGGAAGAAAATGGGATAATAAACAACAGACAACACAGATTTATTAAAGGCAAATCGTGTCGGACTAACTTGATTGAATTCTTCGATGAAAACTTGTTTGCAAAATTGAAGCCCATGTGATTAAAGGGACAGTGGCAGCATGGACACGAAATATGCTCAGAGACAGAAAGCAGAGAGTAGTGGTGAACGGTTGTTTTTCAGACTGGAGGGAAGTTTATAGTGGTGTTCCCCAGGGGTCAGTATTAGGACCATTGCTCTTTTTGATATATATTAATGACCTGGACTTGGGTATCCAGGGCATAATTTCAAAGTTTGCAGATGACACGAAACTCGGAAATGTAGTAAACGATGTGAAGGATAGTAACAGACTTCAGGAGGACAGAGACAGACTGGTGAAATGGGCAGAAACATGGCAGATGACATTTAACACAGAGAAGTGTGAGGTGATGCATTTGGGTAGGAAGAATGAGGAGAGGCAAAATAAACTAAATGGTACAATTTTAAAGAGGGTGCAGGAACAGAGAGACCTGGGGGTGAACGTACACAAATCTTTGAAGGTGGCAGGACAAGGTGAGAAGGCTGTTAAAAAAGCACCCGGGATCCTGGGCTTTATAAACAGATGTAAGGAATCTTACAACACCAGGTTATAGTCCAACAAATTTATTTTAAAATCACAAGCTTTCGGAGATTATCCCCTTCGTCAGGTGAGTCAAGATTCACCTGACAAAGGGGATAATCTCCGAAAGCTTGTGATTTTAAAATAAATTTGTTGGACTATAACCTGGTGTTGTAAGATTCCTTACATTTGTCCACCCCAGTCCATCACCGGCATCTCCACATCATTTATAAACAGAGGCAGAGAACAAAAGCAAGGAAGTTATTCTAAACCTTTATAAAACACTGATGAGGTCACAACTGGAGTATTGTGTCCAATTCTCGGCACTGCACTTTAGAAAGGATGTCAAGGCCTTAGAGAGGGTGCAGAGGAGATTTACCAGAATGGTACCAGGTATGAGGGACTTCAGTTATGGGGAGAGACTGGAGAAGCTGGGATTGTTCTCCTTAGAGCAGAGAAGGTTAAGGGGAGATTTAATAGAGGTGTTCAAAATCATGAAGGGTTTTGATAGAGTAAATAAGGAGAAACTGTTACTACTGGCAGGAGGGTCGGTAACCAGAGGACACAGATTTAAGGTAATTGGCAAAAGAACCAGAGGGGAGATGAGGAGAAAATTTTTAGGAAGCGAATTGTTCTGATCTGGAATGCGCTGCCTGAAAGGGCGGTGGAAGCAGATTCAAAAATAACTTTCAAAAGGGAATTGGATAAATACTTGAAGGGGAAAATTTGCAGGGCTATGGGGAAAGAGCAGGGGGAGTGGGACTAATTGGATAGCTCTTTCAAAGAGCCAGCACAGGCACAATGGGCCGAATGGCCTCCTTCTGTGATTCTATTGACTGATTTGATCTCCTCTCTTTATTCACAGAACTCGAAGCAGCTCCTTTCCAGGTAAGTTCCTCTCAGTCATACAGTACCTGCTGCTGATAGGGAACCTTCACCTGTATCTGGGAGAAGAGTGAAAGTAGAATCACCGCTTGGAAACCTCCCCAGATCAGGGGCTTTCAAATGGGGCGAATATTGAGTGATGTTTAACTGTGGTTTGAGGGGTTCTTGGCTCAGGCAGCCTGTGGGAAATGGGAGTGAGATGGGCTGTTCCATCGGTGTGTAGAGCTTCTCAGGAACCTGTTAGACAGGAATTGAGAGCGAGAGAAACCTGCAGTGACCTGTATCTAACCGAGGCTTCCTAAAGACTCCATGTGTGTCAGTGACAGCTTTATTCCATTGGGTCAGTAAGTGCTGTGTGATTGGCTTGTTCTATCAACCAGCCCATGGAGAAATGAGGAGAGGGGCAGGTCCCAGTGTCAGAGTGACAGTAAAATGTCTTGTGATTGGCTCATTCTATCCACTAACAGAGAAATGAGTGTGTGCTGAAATGTCCCAGTAATGTCAGTGTGACTGGACACTCTGTGAGGGAATCCCACCGATCCCAGGTCCCTGGGAGGCTGTTCCTTCGCCTCTCCTCACTTCACATGATCGTAGTGAGTGTGTTCCTGCAGAGAGGGGGGAGCACAGACTGGAGACCCTCGGAATAATAATAATTATTAATAATGGAAAGATAAGGGCTCCAGTACAGAGAAACTGGACTGAACACAGACGGCTTTGAAAATCACACTGAGCTGAAGTGACAGCAAACCAGGATCCCACTGCTCGTGTGGAGATCAGTGTGAATGCAGGGAGACTGCAAATCCCGGGATTCTGCCATTCTCAGGATGGGTTGCTGTGGGGTGTCAGTACGAGCATTAGAAGGGGTGCAGGTTGTTGCACTGATCACTCGTTCCCCTTTGGGTTTCTGATCTGAAATGTCCCCACTGATAAAAACATTCTCTCCTCTTTCATTACAGAGTGACTGAGACTCAGAGAGTCACAGACCCAGATGTTCCAGCGCTCACCCTGAACCTGTCCAAAATATCTCAACTTATCCAGAAGAGGCTGAATGGATCGGAAAAGTACCACTCGGACATATTGGGAATGATAAGGAAAAACGTGCAGCTTTTCTCCAATTCTGGGCACCACACTTTAGGAGAGATGTCAAGGTTAAGAATTTCAAGAGGTGAGGAGGCACTTAGATTAAAGCCCTCAGGTTAGAGATGATTGCCGTTGGCTGGGCTTGTCTGAGACATGAAGAAACTGTTATTGAATCATTAAAATAAGATTTCCAAGGCGATTACGATCAATATACTGATTGGACTGAAAGAGGAGGAAGGCGGTGTGTACTGAGGACATCTGAATGGAGAAGCGGGGAAGTTATGTTAAACTTGTATCAAACCTTGGTTAGACCACACTTGGAGCACTGTGCACAGTTCTGGTCTCCATATACCTTGGTTAGACCACACTTGGAGCACTGTGCACAGTTCTGGTCTCCATATACCTTGGTTAGACCACACTTGGAGCACTGTGCACAGTTCTGGTCTCCATATACCTTGGTTAGACCACACTTGGAGCACTGTGCACAGTTCTGGTCACCACATCACAGGAAGGATGTAATTGCACTGGAGAGAGTACAGAGGAGATTTACAAGGATGTTGCCAGGACTGGAGAATTTTCGCTCAAGGGAAAGATTGGACAGGCTGGGGTTGTTCTCTTTGGAACAGAGGAGGCTGAGGTGTACAAAATTATGAGAAGGCTTGATAGAGTGGATAGGAAGGACCTGTTTCCCTTCGCAGAGAGGTCAATAACCAGGGGACATAGATTAAACTGATTGGCGGAAGGATTCGACGGGAGCTGAGGAAAACAATTTCATCCAATGGCGATGGGGGTCTGGAACTCACTGCCTGAGAGGGTGGTAGAGGCAGAAACCCTCAACTCATTTAAAAAGTACCAGGATGTGCACCTGAAGTGTCGTAACTACAAGTCTACGGGCCAAGTGCTGGAAAGTGGGATTACGCTGGGTGGCTCATTTTCGGTCGGTGCGGACATGATGGGCCGAATGGCCTCCTTCTGTGCCATAACTTTTCTATGATTCTGTACTGTGCACTGTTCTGGTCTCCATATACCTTGGATAGACCACACTTGGAGTACGGTGCACAGTTCTGGTCTCCATATTATAAGAAGGATCCAGAGGCACTGGATAATGTGCAAAAAAGATTCACAAGGGTGATACCAGAACTGCGAGATTATACCTATCAGGAAAGGCTGAACAGGCTTGGGCTCTTTTCTCTCGAAAAGAGAAGGCTGAGGGGTGACCTGATAGAAGTCTTTCAGATTATGAAAGGGTTTGATAGGGTAGACGTAAGGAAGATGTTTACACTTGTGGGGAGACCAAAACTAGGGTCATAAATATAAGATAGTCACTAATAAATCCAATAGGGAACTCAGGAGAATCTTCTTTACTGAGAGAGTGGTGAGAATGTGGAACTCGCTCCCACATGGAATAGTTGAGGCGAACACACAGATACATTTAAGGGGAAGCTCGATAAACACATGAGGGGGAAAGGAATAGAAGGATACACTGAAAGGGTTAAATCAAGTCGGAGGGAAGAGGCTCGTGTGGAGCATAACACCAGCATGGACCAGATGGGCCGAATGGCCTGATTCTGTGCTGTACATTCCATGTAATTCTATCGATGTCGAGGCCTTGGAGAGGGTGCAGAGGAGATGTACTAGAATGGTACAGGGATGAGGGACCTCAGTTATGGGGAGAGATTAGAGAAACTGGGATTGTTCTCTTTACATCGAGTTACATCAAGTCTACAGCACAGAAACAGGCCATTCGGCCCAACTGGTCCATGCCGGAGTTTATGCTCCACACGGGCCTCCCCTCTCCCTACTTCATCTCACCCTATCAGGATACCCTTCTATTCCTTTCTCCATCATGTGTTTATCGAGCTTCTTCTTAAATACATCTGTGCCATTTGCCTGAACTGCTCCTTGTGATAGTGAGTTCCACATTCTCACCACTCTCTGGGTAAAGAGGTTTCTCCTGAATTCCCTATTGGATTTATTAGCGACTATTTTGTACTTATGACCTCTAGTTTTGGACTCCCCCACAAGTGGAAACATTTTCTCTACGTCTACCCTATCAAACCCTTTCATTATCTTAAACCTCGATCAGGTCACCCCTCAGCCTTCTCTTTTCTACAGTAAAGAGTCCCAGCCTGTTCAGCCTTTCCTGATAAGTTTATCCTCTTAGTTCTGATATCATCCTTGTGAATCTTTTTTTGCACCCTCTCCAATGCCTCTATATACTATTTATAATATGGAGACCAGAACTGTTCACAATACTCCAAGTGTGGTCTAAACAAGATTCTATATAAGTTTAACATAACTTCTTTGCTTTTCAATTCTACCCATCTAGAAATGAACCCAGTGCTTGATTTGCCTTTTTATGGCCTTATTAACCTGTGTCGCTGCTTTTAGTGATTTGTGTGTCTGTACCCCCAGATCCCTTTGCTCCTCTACCCCATTTGGACTCTTATTGAACAAGCAGTTTGTGGCCTCTTTATTCTTCCTACCAAAATGCACCACCTCACACTGATCTGTATTACAATTCATTTGCCAATTACAGCCGACTCTGTAAGTTTATTAATGTCCCCTTGTATTTTGTCACATTTTTCCTTTGTATTAACTGCACCCCCCAATTTGGTGTCGTCTGCAAATTTTGAAATTGTACTTCCAATTCCCGAATACAAATCATGAATGTAAATTGTGAACAACAGTGGTCCCAGCACCGATCCCTGGGGAACACCACTTCCCACCTTTTGCCAGTCTGAGTAACTACCCTTAATCCCAACTCTCTGTTTTCTGTTTTGTTGCCAACTTGCTCTCCATTATCTGCTCATTGATCCTGAGTACAGAGAAGGTTAAGGGCAGATTTAATAGAGGAGTTCAAAATTTTGAGTGATTTTCATAGAATGGAGAGGGAGAAACTGTTTCCAATGGCAGGAGGGTCTGTAACCAGAGGACACAGATTTAAGGTAAACAGCAAAAGAACCAGAGGGGAGATTTGGAGAATTTCTTTCACAGCGAGTTGTTCTGATCTGGAATGCGCTGCCTGAAAGGGCGGTGGAAGCAGATTCAACAATAACTTTCAAAAGGGAATCAGATAAATACTTGAAATGGAAAAATTTGCAGGGCTATGTGGAAAGAGCGGGGAAGTGGGTCTAATTGGATAGCTCTTTCAAAGAGCCAGCACAGGCACGATGGGCTGAATGGCCTCCTTCTGTGCTGTAAGTTTCTATGATTCTATAGGGGACTGCCAGTGTAGAATCATCGAAAGGTTACAGCACGGAAGGAGGCCATTCGGCCCATCGAGTTCACGCCGGCTCGATGCAAAAGCAATCCAGCTAGTCCCGTTCCCCCGCCCTTTCCCTGTATCACTGCAGATTTTTTCCTTTCAAGTAGTTATCCAGTTCCCTTTTGAAGACCATGATTGAATCTGCCTCCACCACCTCCTCGGGCCGTGCATTCCAGATCCTAACCACTCGCTGTGTAAAAAAGTTTTTCCTCATATCACCTTTGGTTCTTTTGCCAATCACCTTAAATCTATGTCCTCTCATTCTTGACCCTTCCGCCAATGGGAACAGTTTCTCTCTATTTACTCTGTCTGGACCCTTCATGATTTTGAATACCTCTATCAAATCTCCTCGCAACCATCTCTGTTCCAAGGAGAACAACCCCAGCTTCTCTGGCCTATCCACGTAACTAAAGTCCCTCATCCCTGTTCCTGCACCCCTTTTAGAGTTGTGCCCACTAGTTGATATTGCCTCTCCTCATTCTTCCTACTAAAATGTATCACTTTGCATTTTTCTGCGTTAAGTTTCATGCCACGTGTCCGCCCAGGCCACCGGCCTGTCTATACCTCTTGAAGTCTATCACTATCCTCCTCACTGTTTACTACCCTTCCAAGTTTTGTGTCATCTGCAAATTTTGAAATTGTCCCCTCGACACCCAAGTCATGAATATATATCAAGGAAAGTAGCTCTGAGCACTGGCACCTAATAGACCACATCATGGTCCGAGCGAGGGACCGCAAAGATATCCGCATCACCCGCGCCATGCCTGGAGCCGACGACTGCTGGACTGACCACCGACTAATCCACTCTACCATCTCCATCAACCGAGCCCCAAACCTGCAAATCCACTGGCGGGATAGACGCACCAACGTGAGCGTTCTCTCCCAGGCTAATATCCCCAGTATCGAGGCACTGGTCACGCTCAACCAGCTGCCGCAGGAGACTTAATGTCGCTGGACTCAAAGACCCTGAGAAGAAAGACCGACTCAGCCGTCGCCTGACAACCAATCTGGTGACGACCAATGATCCAGAGTCGCAGAGTGCCCACAGCGTCTGGTCCGCCCTAAAAGCCACCATAGTCAGCACCTGCGAGGAGACGCTCGGTCTCTCGACCAGGAAACACCAAGACTGGTTCGACGAGAACGATCAGGAGATCCAGGATCTCTTAGACCGTAAATGCAAGGCGTTCCTGAATTAGCAGCTCCACCAAAACTCGAGTGAGAGGAAACAAGCCTCCAGGCAACTGAAGGCCGAGGTGCAACAAAGAACCCGTGACCTAAAGAACAGATGGTGGGTGGAAAGAGCGCAGGAGACTCAGCAACTCGCCGACAACCACGACGTGCGCGGCTTCTTCAGCGCAATTAAAGCCACCTACGGTCCGAGTACCCAGGGACCTACCCCACTGAGAGCCAAACATGGAGAGGCGCTCATCAAAGACAGAGAGGCAGTCAACGCCCGCTGGAGAGAGCACTTCGAGGACCTCCTCAAACAAGACCCAGTCCTCGACGCAAGTACCCTCGACACCGTCCCGCAACACGCGACCCGCCACCATCTCAGCTCAACCCCAGCCCGCCACCATCTCAGCACAACCCCAGCCCGCCACCATCTCAGCACAACCCCAGCCCGCCGCCATCTCAGCTCAACCCCAGCCCGCCGCCATCTCAGCACAACCCCAGCCCGCCGCCATCTCAGCACAACCCCAGCCCGCCGCCATCTCAGCACAACCCCAGCCCGCCGCCATCTCAGCACAACCCCAGCCCGCCGCCATCTCAGCACAACCCCAGCCCGCCGCCATCTCAGCTCAACCCCAGCCCGCCGCCATCTCAGCACAACCCCAGCCCGCCGCCATCTCAGCACAACCCCAGCCCGCCGCCATCTCAGCACAACCCCAGCCCGCCGCCATCTCAGCACAACCCCAGCCCGCCGCCATCTCAGCACAACCCCAGCCCGCCGCCATCTCAGCACAACCCCAGCCCGCCGCCATCTCAGCACAACCCCAGCCCGCCGCCATCTCAGCACAACCCCAGCCCGCCGCCATCTCAGCACAACCCCAGCCCGCCGCCATCTCAGCACAACCCCAGCCCGCCGCCATCTCAGCTCAACCCCAGCCCGCCGCCATCTCAGCTCAACCCCAGCCCGCCGCCATCTCAGCACAACCCCAGCCCGCCGCCATCTCAGCACAACCCCAGCCCGCCGCCATCTCAGCACAACCCCAGCCCGCCGCCATCTCAGCACAACCCCAGCCCGCCGCCATCTCAGCACAACCCCAGCCCGCCGCCATCTCAGCACAACCCCAGCCCGCCGCCATCTCAGCACAACCCCAGCCCGCCGCCATCTCAGCACAACCCCAGCCCGCCGTGAGGTCAAAAAAGCCATTCGACAGCTGAAAAACAACAATGTCCCCGGTGCAGATGGAATCCCCGCTGAAGTACGAAAACACGGCGGAGAGGCACTCTTGACACGAATACACGACCTTATCACCCTTGTCTGGAAGGAAGAGAGCATGCCGGGAGATCTCAGAGACGCCGTAATTGTGATCATCTTCAAGAAAGGAGATAGGTCCAACTGTGGAAATTACAGAGGGATTTCCCTAATGTCCACCACGGGAAAGGTCATCGCGAGAATCCTCCTCAACCGCCTCCTTCCAGTGGCCGAAGAGCTCCTCCCTGAGTCTCAATGCGGCTTCCGCCTGTCAAGAGGCACAATGGACATGATCTTTAGCACGGGACAAATCCAGGAAAAGTGCAGGGAGCAGCATCAACTTCTGTACATGGCCTTCTTCGATCTCGCAAAGGCCTTCGACTCTGTCAACCGTGAGGAATTGTGGAGCATCCTCCTCAAATTCGGCTGCCCGCTGAAATTCGTCACCATTCTCCACCTGCTCCACGATGACATGCGAGCCGTGATCCTCACCAACGGATCCACCACAGACCCAATACGAGTGCAAACTGGGGTCAAGCAGGGCTGTGTCATCGCACCAACGCTCTTCTCCATCTTCCTCGCTGCAACACTCCACCCCATCACCATGAAGCTCCCCGCCGGAGTGGAGCTAACCTACAGGACAAGTGGGAAACTGTTCAACCTTCGACGCCTCCAGGCCAGAACCAAGACCATCCCAACCTCTGTCATCGAGCTGCAGTACGCAGACGATGCCAGCGTGTGCGCACACTCAGAGGCCGAGCTACAAACCATCGTCGACGCATTCACCGAGGTGTATGAGAGAATGGGCCTCAGGCTAAACATCCGGAAAACAAAGGTCCTCTCCCAGCCCACTCCTGCCACACAACACTGCCCCCCGACCATCAAGATCCTCGGTGAGCCTCTGGACAGCGTGGATCATTTCCCATACCTCGGGAGCCTCCTCTCGGTGCGAGCAGACATCGACGATGAAATTCAACATCGACTCCAATGCGCCAGTGACGCCTGAGGAACAAAGTGTTCGAAGACCGAGACCTCAAATCCAGCACCAAGCTCATGGTCTACAGAGCAGCCGTGGTCTCCGCCCTCCTGTACACATCAGAAACATGGACAATGTACAGCAGACACCTCAAATCACTGGAGAGATATCACCAACGTTGCCTCCGCAAAATCCTGCAAATCCACTGGCGGGATAGACGCACCAACGTGAGCGTTCTCTCCCAGGCTAATATCCCCAGTATCGAGGCACTGGTCACGCTCAACCAGCTGCGATGGGCGGGCCACATTGTCTGCATGCCCGACACAAGATTCCCTAAACAAGTGCTCAACTCCGAGCTCCTTGATGGCAGGCGATCACTGGGAGGGCAGAGGAAACGCGAGACGGACACTCTCAAAGCCTCCCTAAAAAAATGCAACATCCCCACTGACACGTGGGAATCGCTTGCCCCAAAACGCCCAAACTGGAGAAGAAGCATCCACGAAGGCGCCAATTACCTCGAGCGTTACCGAGTGGAGCACGCGGAGGCCAAGCGTAAGCAGCAAAAAGAGCGCACAGAATCCAGAGCGTCTCACCCACCCACCTTATCAAACACTACCTGCCCCACCTGTGGCAGAGTCTGCGGCTCCAGGATTGGACTATTCAGCCACCGCAGAACCCACCCTCCCGGAGTGGAAGCAAGTCATCCTCGACCCTGAGGGACTGCCAAAGAAGAAGATTTATCAAGAAAAGCAGTGGTCCCAGCACCAACCCCTGGGGAACACCACTGCACACCTCCCTCCAGTCCGAAAAACAACCGTTCACCACTACTCTCTGTTTCCTGTCACTTAGCCAATTCTGTATCCATGTTTCCACTGCCCCCTTTATTCCATGGGCCGCAATCTTGATGATAAGCCTACCGTGCGGCACTTTATCAAACGCCTTTTGGAAGTCCATATACATCACATCAACTGCATTACCCTCATCTACCCTCTCTGTTACCTCATCAAAAAGCTCTATCAGGTTAGTTAAACACGATTTGCCTTTGACAATTCCGTGCTGGCTTTCCCTATTCAATTCACACTTGACCAAGTGACTGTTAATTCTGTCCCGGATTATCGGTTCTAAAAGTTTCCCCACCACTGAGGTTAAACTGACTGGCCTATAGTTGCTGGGTTTATCCTTACACCCTCTTTTGAACAAGGGTGTAACATTTGTGATTCTCCAGTCCTCTGGCACCACCCCCCGTATCTACGGATGTTTGGAAAGTTATGGCCAGTTAGCAGGTCGGGTTAGTTGTGTTCAGACAGCTGGGAATATCCCCGAACTTTAATCTCAGGTCCCTGTGTGTGTGGATCAGGAGCCTGAGATTAATCCTCAGTCGCCAGTGACACCTGCTTTAAACATTCCTCACTGGAATGGGCCAAAGCTTCACCCGCCATGGGTCAGGTAGGGGCGGGGTTACACACTGTCAATCCGAGTGTCTCTTAAAGGGACACTGTCCCTCACAGGGCTGTCAGTATCTGTGCTCCGGGGAGGGGGTTGAATCAGTTCAACAGGGGCAGCCCCTGTCCCAGGGATTGTCATCGAGCAGTCGACAGGGATCAGGGGGAGAGTGGGAATATTCCAAGGTGTGTTTATATCACAGGGGATCACACTGTTCATAATTTCTGTTTAACCCTTTATGTTTCTATTTAACCTTTTTTTTCTCGGTGATGTTTCTTCAGTCAGGGTTTAGTGCGAGGGATTCGAGGGTCGAGTTCCTGCACTTGTTCCCTCCTCGCAGCTCGGAACTGGTCCGAGTCTGAGACCCGGGGCCAGAGGGAGTGTTGGTGAATTCAGAGTGAACAGGGAGCAACAGTTTAATGCACAGAAGGAACATCAGATTCATCTCAATTCACCACTGAATTCTCACTGCTGTGTGGAAACTAATGGAGACTTTAATCAGAGCTGTGAGCAGGATGGAACGGTACATAGGAACATAGGAACACGAGTAGGCCATTCAGCCCCTCGTGTCTGCTCCGCCATTTGATAAGATCATGTGTGGTCTGTGATCTAACTCCATATACCTGCCTTTGGCCCATATCCCTTAATACCTTTGGTTGCCAAAAAGCTATCTATCTCAGATTTAAATTTAGCAATTGAGCTAGTATCAATTGCCGTTTGCGGAAGAGAGTTCCAAACTTCAACCACCCTTTGTGTGTAGAGATGTTTTCTAATCTCGCTCCTGAAAAGTCTGGCTCTAATTTTTAGACTGTGCCCCCGACTCCTGGAATCCCCAACCAGTGGAAATAGTTTCTCTCTATCCACCCTATCTGTTCCCCTTAATATCTTATAAACTTCGATCAGATCACCTCTTAACCTTCGAAACTCCAGAGAATACAACCCCAATTTGTGTAATCTCTCCTCGTAACTTAAACCTTGCAGTCCGGGTATCATTCTAGTAAACCCACGCTGCACTCCCTCCAAGGCCAATATGTCCTTCCGAAGGTGCGGTGCCCAGAACTGCTCACAGTACTCCAGGTGCGGTCTAACCAGGGTTTTGTATAGCTGCAGCATAACTTCTGCCCCCTTGTACTCTCGTCCTCTAGATATAAAGGCCAGCATTCCATTAGCCTTCTTAATTATTTTCTGCACCTGTTCAGGACACTTCAATGATCGATGTACCTGAACCCCGAAGTCCCTTTGGACATCCACTGTTTTTAACGTTTTACCATTTAGAAAGTACCCTGTTCTATCCTTTTTTGATCCAAAGTGGATGACCTCACATTTGTCTGCATTGAATTCCATTTGCAACAGTTTTGCCCATTCACCTAATCTATCAATATCGCTTTGTAATTTTATGTTTTCATCTACACTAGTAACAGGAGGGAGAGAGCCCAGGACACACTCCTGTATTCAGGATGGGACAGTAACAGGAGAGGGAGAGCCCTGGGCACACTCCTGTATTCAGGATGGAACAGTAACAGGAGGGAGAGAGTCCAGGGCACACTCCTGTATTCAGGATGGAACAGTAACAGGAGGGAGAGACCCCTGGGCACACTCCTGTATTCAGGATGGGACAGTCACAGGAGGGAGAGAGCCCAGGACACACTCCTGTGAGCTGTGTGTTCCCAGTACAGCCAGTGCTGAGATTGTGGGGCTGTAACTGTGAGGCTGTGGGATGTGTTGTGTGCCGATGAATCCCCTCCATTGTGTCTGGGAGAACGTGTGCACAGTGCCAGGGGCTTGTGTGATTAAACTGACTGCTACTGTGTGTCTCCACTGCAGTGTTTGCACTGAGTGTACAGCACTGGGACCCACACACTGCTATTTAACAGGGATTCTGATCAAAGGCCATTTATTTAACAGGGGATGAACACAGTCTAAGAGGTAATATGGGGCTGACAGTGTCTGGGAAATACTGACACTCCCACCCTGCAGCTGTCAATCATTGATGGGAGTAGAATAACCCTGTCTGACCAATCTCGTCTCTCCTCTCTAGGGCAAAGGTCAGCGATGAGCCTGGATCCAAAGACAGCAAACTGGAACTTGGTTCTGTCGGATGATCTGAGATCAGTAACACAGACTAAACAGAAACAGCCCTACCCACCTCACCCAGAGAGGTTTAAAGACGATCCCCAAGTCCTCTGCTCCCAGAGTTTCTCCTCAGGATCCCATTCCTGGGATGTGGAGACTGATGGGAATCTCTGCAGAATAGGGATTGTGTGTGGGAGTGCAGAGAGAGAGGGGGGAGAGTCTGGTCTCGGGAACAGCAGTAAATCCTGGTGTTTATGTTATGGTTTGTTTGGTGTTTCTCTCCGAACCGGTCACAATTCCCACTTCACTCGCCTCCCACTGATCCCGTCTAAGAGCCGGATCCGAGTTCAGTTGGACTACGAGGCCGGGACTGTGTCATTTCACCGGGTCACTGACTCACTGACACATTTACACACATTTCAAACCACATTCACTGAACCCGTGTTTCCGGCATTTTATTGTTGGAAAAAAACATCCCTAAAACTGTTAAATTAATCCTGATAGTTCAGACTCAGTGATGTCACTTCCTCTTCAGGACTGCTGTCACTTCCAGGTCTGCCCCTCTAATGATGTCATTTCCAGGAGTGCCCCTCTGATGATGTCACTTCCAGGACTGCCCTTCTGATGATGTCACTTCCAGGACTGCCCTTTTAAGGATCCGGGGTCTTTGTGATTTTCTTTGTTCGGGTCTGTCACGAAAGTTAAAAATAGCTGCTTTTGGTGAGTTTGCTTGTAATTTGTAGCGTTCCAATTAATTGTCTCCTTCAGTTGTAGAATTTTACCACTTTAGTTGCAGAATTGTCGTGGTATTAATCACAGTAGTGAATCAGAATAACGGCAGGCACGACTGCACTAATCACAGTAGTGAATTATAGTAGTGACAGGGCACGACTGCATTAATCACAGTAGTGGAATGGTAGTGACAGGGCACGACTGCATTAATCTCAGTCGTGAATGGTAGTGACAGGGCACGACTGTATTAATCTCGGTTGTGAATGGTAGTGACAGGGCACGACTGTATTAATCTCAGTAGTGAATGGTAGTGACAGGGCACGACTGTATTAATCTCAGTAGTGAACTGTAGTGACAGGGCACGACTGTATTAATCTCAGTAGTGAATGGTAGTGACAGGGCACGGTCCCTTTAAAGTGCTGCTGTGAAAATCTGAGGCTGGGGTTTGAAATTGTTCTTTGACGGTCGCTCCAAACAGTGATGGTGAATCGACAGCCCGAGTTACACTGATTTCAGCGGGAAAGAAAATGGTGCGGGTGTAAAATGGGCTGTCCATTCACTATCGCCCGTGTTGCACGAACACCAGAGACTAATTTCACCCCCGGGGTCTCCTGGGCATCGCTGAGAGCTTCTGGGACTGCCCGGGGGGTAACACATCTGTCCGAAACTAAGTAAATGTATTGATTCATTGGACCAGACTGGGAACTTTTAATTTATGTTTTATGGGGTGGTGATTTTTAGTTTATTGGACAGTAAGGTTCCTCCAGGGCTCACAACCAACATGAAATGGGAATATTATGGGATGCTTAACTTAATTAGACACGAGGAGGTGACTGAGTGTGTGAGATTTCAACAGGAAAATTGCCCCACCAATTGGGTCTACAATCAGCCTCCCAGGTGGTCATGGGTGATAATGGGACATTTTGTGATCACCAAAACCAAAGGGTCAGGAAAACGATGTGTGAGTGACCGGTGAGAAACAAAGATCACCTGGGAACAACCCCCAAAGGGCATCAATCAGGAATCAATACACAATCCAGTGAAAGTCAGGAAAGGGGAGTTAACAATCGTTAATTGATAGCTTTCTCTTGGAGATGGTTGTGTCCTTGCTTATACTGAACAGTGAGAAGAATATTTTATAACCTGGGCTCTACCCGAGACATCGGGACCATGCAGGGGGAGATAAGCAAAGACCTCCAGACACCCCCCGGTCTGTTGATCAGATGGCCTGAAAGCACAGGAATGGCTTGTATTTGATGTCACGTTCGGTGTGATTTTGGGAAACCGTTGTGTGTGTAAATGTGATATTTTGCACGTGAGGCAACCAGTCTGTGGAACGCATGATGGAGATGCCCTGAAGGACGGGTCTCAGACATGCTCAGTCACGTTGACAACACCACTACATGAAATGGTTAATGTGCTCAGGAGAGTGAGGACAGATACTGGATCACTACTGATTTACACTTGGTAATCAAGGCACTGACACATGCTCCATAGAGAAACCTACTAGTTAATGAAACAATCAGGACAGTGTTAAACACACTGGTCCCGATCAGAGGGATTGAAATTAAAGTAAAGACGGACATAGAATTTGGATTTCCAAAATTCAGGGTTGGGTTCCTTTTGAGTTAACGATGAAATTGGGACAACTGAGGGCCGGGGAGAAATAATACTGAGCCAGAATTATCCACAAGATGGATAATGGTAAAAAGGAGAGCTGGAGGATCTTTTAAGTCCAAGATTACTTGATAATATGGTAGTATTTGGGGGGAGCCGAGTTTCTGTAGTTTTCTGTACAATGTATTATGATTTTCTTTTTCTGTATCATGGTGTGTGATATTAACCAAATGAAACTTAGATTAGAAGAGCAAACGGCTGGAGATCGGTCTGTGATGCTCACAGGATGAGGACCTTAGATAAGGCCCCAGGATCCCACAAAGGAGGGGGGGGGGAGGGTGTTGAAGATTAAGACTGAGAAGTAATGAGGGAAACCACTTTCTTCGATTACTTCTGTAGTTTAAAACCCCTAATATTGATAGACTGACAGTGCATTCGAAACAACGTAATGCTGACATTGAAAAGGGGACCTCTACCCTGGGGAACCATAAGAACATAAGAAATAGGAGCAGGAGTCGGCCAATCGGCCCCTCGAGCCTGCTCCGCCATTCAATAAAATCATGGCTGATCTGATCCCAACCTCAAATCTAAATTCATGTCCAATCTCCTGCCCGCTCCCCGTAACCCCTAATTCCCTTTACTTCTAGGAAACTGTCTATTTTTGTTTTAAATTTATTTAATGATGTAGCTTCCTGGGGCAGCAAATTCCACAGACCTACTACCCTCTGAGTGAAGAAGTTTCTCATCTCAGTTTTGAAAGAGCAGCCCCTTATTCTAAGATTATGCCCGCTAGTTCTAGTTTCACCCATCCTTGGGAACATCCTTACCGCATCCACCCGATCAAGCCCCTTCACAATCTTATATGTTTCAATAAGATCGCCTCTCATTTTTCTGAACTCCAATGAGTAGAGTCCCAATCTACTCAACCTCTCCTCATATGTCCACCCCCTCATCCCCGGGATTAACCGAGTGAACCTTCTTTGTACTGCCTCGAGAGCAAGTATGTCTTTTCTTAAGTATGGACACCAAAACTGTATGCAGTATTCCAGGTGCGGTCTCACCAATACCTTATTTCACTGCAGCAATACCTCCCTGTTTTTATATTCTATCCCCTAGCAATAAAAGCCAACATTCCATTGGCCTTCTTGATCACCTGCTGCACCTGCATACTAACTTTTTGATTTTCTTGCACGAGGACCCCCAGATCCCTTTGTACTGCAGTACTTTCCAGTTTCTCGCCATTAAGATAATAACTTGCTCTCTGATTTTTCCTGCCAAAGTGCATAACCTCACATTTTCCAATATTGTATTGCATCTGCCAAATCTCCACCCACTCACCCAGCCTGTCTATATCCCCTTGTAGGTTTTTTACGTCCTCCTCACTCTCTACTTTCCCTCCCATCTTTGTATCATCTGCAAACTTTGATATGTTACACTCAGTCCCCTCCTCCAAATCATTAATATAGATTGTAAAGAGTTGGGGACCCAGCACCGACCCCTGCGGAACACCACTGGCTACTGGTTGCCAGTCCGAGAATTAACCATTTATCCCAACTCTCTGCTTCCTGTTAGATAACCAATCCTCCACCCATGCCAGAATATTACCCCCAATCCAGTGATTCTTTATCTTGAGCAATAATCTTTTATGTGGCACCTTGTCGAATGCCTTCTAGAAGTCTAAATACACTCCGTCCACTGGTTCCCCTTTATCCACCCTGTACATTATGTCCTCAAAGAACTCAAGCAAATTTGTCAGACATGACTTCCCCTTCGTAAAGCCATGCTGACTTTGTCCGATTAAATTATGTTTATCCAAATGTTCAGCTACTGTCTCCTTAACAATCGACTCCAAAATTTTACCCACCACAGATGTTAGGCTAACTGGTCTATAATTTCCAGCCTTCTGCCTACTACCCTTTTTAAATAAGGGTGTTACATTAGCAGTTTTCCAATCTGCTGGGACCTTTGTCGAGTCCAGGGAATTTTGAAAAATTATTACCAAAGCATCCACAATCCCCACTGCCACTTCCCTCAAGACCCGAGGATGTAAGCCATCAGGTCCAGGGGATTTATCCGCCTTGAGTCCCATTAATTTACTGAGAACCAATTCCTTCGTGAATGGAGGGAGGTCATCTATAATGTGGGACAGCATCCTTGGGTGAAAATCATGTCTCTGCTTTTTGTTATTATACAGCTTGTTATGATTTAACACTTTTCTTTCTCATTTGTCGTATTTGAAAGAACTTTTGTGTAAATGTCACGGTGATTAAACTTCTTGTAACAATGTTTAACCTGATCTGTGGTGAGTGCAATTCAGATTCAATGAATGGGTTAAAGTGAGTTGTTCGATCTCACACTCACTTGAGGGGCGACTAAAGGATTTTGGACTTTCAATACCAGTTATTAATTACCTGCTAAAGGAGCTGAGTTTAGTTAAAAGTATTAATTCAACAAAGGAACGGTTATACTGACTGTTCAAGGCGGCATGCTGGGAAGGTTGGCCACATTGGAAAAGTCTCATTCAGCAGATTGTCTCGAAGGTTAAAGGTAAGACAGATGCAAGGCCTTGAAAGTCTGTGAGAAGCTGTTGTAAACATCAGATGCTGTAATATCAACT
Source organism: Heptranchias perlo (assembly GCF_035084215.1). Classification (NCBI taxonomy): domain Eukaryota; kingdom Metazoa; phylum Chordata; class Chondrichthyes; order Hexanchiformes; family Hexanchidae; genus Heptranchias; species Heptranchias perlo. Next base: position 399,164 of record NW_027139223.1, on the reverse strand, counting down.
TGTTCAAACCATGGGACAGAGAGAGAGGGAAGAGTAACAGTGTGTTTTTGCCAGCAAGAGTGGGGGGAGGGGGAGGGGATGCGGGGAGGGGAACGTGGGGCCTGGTTCCCACACCCAAGTCCAAATTCAAAAGAGGGGATTGTGAAGTTAGACCCGGGGGTCGATTCTCACTCCCCTCCCGGTCTGAGAATGGGGGTCAGCGCCTCTCCCGCCCCGGTAACCCTGGCGATGGAGCCGGTGCCATTTTGAAAGGGGCCTCCCGCCGGGTGTCCAAATCACCGCCTGTTTCAGGCAATCAGCCCGTTAATATTGAAATTGGGGTAAATAGGCCCCCGATCACCATTTTAGGCCGGAGCCTGTGCTGTGCTCACTCCGACCAGCTCCACGGGCGATGGAATCGAAGAGGCCCGGAAAAGGGAAGTGGCCAATTAGGTATGTCATGGAGGAGCAGGAGGGACCCACAGAAATAATCTGGGCTGCTGCCTCCCCGGGACCCTCACCCTCCACGATCCAACCGCCACCATTGGAAGAGGAGCAATTGAGTTCTCTCCGGTGTCCTGGGAGCAATATTTATCCCTCAACTAACATCACGATAAAACAGATTATCTGATCATTTATCACATTCCTGTTTGTGGGATCTTGCTGTGCGCAAATTGGCTGCTGCGTTTCCTACATTAAAACAGTGAGCACACTCCAAAAGTGCTTCATTGGTTGTAAATGGCTTTGGGACATCCTGAGGTTGTGAAAGGCGCTATATAAATGCAAGTTCTTTCTTTCGTTAATGACTGGGCCCAGAGCTGGGGGGGATTTCAGATCTGATTCTCGCTCAGAGTTAAATGATTGTGTTTGTTTCCCTGGTGAAGGACAAAAAATGCCGTCAGATTTCAGATTCCGCTCTGCCCCCGAGTCTCGGCCTCAGCTCATGTTTCCCGCTGCGTTTCTCAATTCTCCCAGTTTTTATTTTGATAGATCGGGCCGTCCAGGATCTAATGACCTCGAGCTCTGCTCATTTATCCTCACCCTGTTTACAGATTTTAACGCTGTAAATCCTGTTAAATTAGCAGAGCTGGGAGTTGCGGGATTGTGATGAATTCAGACGGTGTGATTCCAGCCCCAGTCCTTCGATATCCCGGGGATTAATCTCACTCCAGTTATCATCATTCACTCTGCGGTAAAACATTTTCTTTTTGCTGTTTCTATTTGTTTTAATCCCCTTCCCTCTCCCTCCCAGCTGCTCCTTGTTGGTCTGAGGTTCCACAGCTCTGGTCACCCCCCCCCCCCCCAGTACCTCACCCCCAAGGGGCCAGTGTTCATGTGATGGTGAATGTCAGCTGGATATTTGACCTTGGGGGGAATCCTGTCTCCAACCAGTGGTTGAAGATGTCCCATAAACAGCGATGTGATAATGACCGGATAATCTGTTTTATGATGTTGGTTGAGGGATAAATATTGTCCAGGACACCGGGGAGAACTCCCCTGCTCTTCTCCCAATAGTGTCCGTGGGATCATTGCTGTGTGTGGGATCTTGCTGTGCATCAATGAGCTGCCTCATTCCCTCCATTCCAACAGTGACTACACTTCAAACCCACCTCATTGTGTGTAAAGCGCTTTGGGCCGTCCTGAGGCGGTGAAGAGTCAGTTCCTCAGTGTCTCTCCAATGGAGCCGTTACTCAGTGAGATCGCAGGCTGCTCTTGTTCCTCTTTGAGTTAAATTGTATTTGGGTCTATTTGATTGAGAGAGAGAGAGGGCCCAGACCGAGTGCTCACTGCTCCCCAAACCTTCCTTCCCAAAGGCTGCGATCAGGTGTTGAGTCACTGGGAGCCGGGCGGCGAGGATTTCAATGTCTGACCTGGACATCCAGCAGCTCTCAGACTGCGATTAATCGGCTGATGCAGAAACCCCGGGTCCCGGGGAATTCACTCGGTGACTCCGCCATTTTCCCTCCTTCAGATTCTCCGACTCTCATTTCCCGCTCAATCCGCCCCTCGCGCTCAACACACGCACAGTGCGCAGGCGCCGGGCCCGAGTCCGTGTGGGGGGGGGGGACAGAGTCCGTGTGGGAATGGGGGGGGGGGGGACAGAGTCCGTGTGGGAATGGGGGGGGGGGGGGGACAGAGTCCGTGTGGGAATGGGGGGGGACAGAGTCCGTGTGGGAATGGGGGGGGGGGGGACAGAGTCCGTGTGGGAATGGGGGGGGGGGGGGACAGAGTCCGTGTGGGAATGGGGGGGGACAGAGTCCGTGTGGGAATGGGGGGGGGGGACAGAGTCCGTGTGGGAATGGGGGGGGACAGAGTCCGTGTGGGAATGGGGGGGGGGGGGGACAGAGTCCGTGTGGGAATGGGGGGGGGGGGACAGAGTCCGTGTGGGAATGGGGGGGGGGGACAGAGTCCGTGTGGGAATGGGAGGGGGGGACAGAGTCCGTGTGGGAATGGGGGGGGGGGGACAGAGTCCGTGTGGGAATGGGGGGGGGGGACAGAGTCCGTGTGGGAATGGGGGGGGGGGGACAGAGTCCGTGTGGGAATGGGGGGGGGACAGAGTCCGTGTGGGAATGGGGGGGGGGGACAGAGTCCGTGTGGGAATGGGGGGGGGGACAGAGTCCGTGTGGGAATGGGGGGGGGGACAGAGTCCGTGTGGGAATGGGGGGGGGGGACAGAGTCCGTGTGGGAATGGGGGGGGGGGGACAGAGTCCGTGTGGGAATGGGGGGGGGGGGGACAGAGTCCGTGTGGGAATGGGGGGGGGGGGGGGGGACAGAGTCCGTGTGGGAATGGGGGGGGGGGGACAGAGTCCGTGTGGGAATGGGGGGGGGGGGACAGAGTCCGTGTGGGAATGGGGGGGGGGGGGGGACAGAGTCCGTGTGGGAATGGGGGGGGGGACAGAGTCCGTGTGGGAATGGGGGGGGGGGGGGGACAGAGTCCGTGTGGGAATGGGGGGGGGGGGACAGAGTCCGTGTGGGAATGGGGGGGGGGGGACAGAGTCCGTGTGGGAATGGGGGGGGGGGCAGAGTCCGTGTGGGAATGGGGGGGGGGCAGAGTCCGTGTGGGAATGGGGGGGGGGGGACAGAGTCCGTGTGGGAATGGGGGGGGGGGGGGGGGACAGAGTCCGTGTGGGAATGGGGGGGGGGGACAGAGTCCGTGTGGGAATGGGGGGGGGGGGACAGAGTCCGTGTGGGAATGGGGGGGGGGGGGACAGAGTCCGTGTGGGAATGGGGGGGGGGGGGACAGAGTCCGTGTGGGAATGGGGGGGGGGGACAGAGTCCGTGTGGGAATGGGGGGGGGAGACAGAGTCCGTGTGGGAATGGGGGGGGGGGGGACAGAGTCCGTGTGGGAATGGGGGGGGGGGGACAGAGTCCGTGTGGGAATGGGGGGGGGGTGGACAGAGTCCGTGTGGGAATGGGGGGGGGACAGAGTCCGTGTGGGAATGGGGGGGGGACAGAGTCCGTGTGGGAATGGGGGGGGGGGGGACAGAGTCCGTGTGGGAATGGGGGGGGGGGGGACAGAGTCCGTGTGGGAATGGGGGGGGGGGGGACAGAGTCTGTGTGGGAATGGGGGGGGGGGGGGACAGAGTCCGTGTGGGAATGGGGGGGGGGGGACAGAGTCCGTGTGGGAATGGGGGGGGGACAGAGTCCGTGTGGGAATGGGGGGGGGGGGACAGAGTCCGTGTGGGAATGGGGGGGGGGACAGAGTCCGTGTGGGAATGGGGGGGGGGGGACAGAGTCCGTGTGGGAATGGGGGGGGGGGGGACAGAGTCCGTGTGGGAATGGGGGGGGGTGGACAGAGTCCGTGTGGGAATGGGGGGGGGGGGACAGAGTCCGTGTGGGAATGGGGGGGGGGGGACAGAGTCCGTGTGGGAATGGGGGGGGGGTGGACAGAGTCCGTGTGGGAATGGGGGGGGGGGACAGAGTCCGTGTGGGAATGGGGGGGGGGGACAGAGTCCGTGTGGGAATGGGGGGGGGGGGGGGACAGAGTCCGTGTGGGAATGGGGGGGGGGGTGGACAGAGTCCGTGTGGGAATGGGGGGGGGGGGGACAGAGTCCGTGTGGGAATGGGGGGGGGGTGGACAGAGTCCGTGTGGGAATGGGGGGGGGGACAGAGTCCGTGTGGGAATGGGGGGGGGGGACAGAGTCCGTGTGGGGGGGGGGACAGAGTCCGTGTGGGAATGGGGGGGGACAGAGTCCGTGTGGGAATGGGGGGGGGGGGGACAGAGTCCGTGTGGGAATGGGGGGGGGGACAGAGTCCGTGTGGGGGGGGGGACAGAGTCCGTGTGGGAATGGGGGGGGGGACAGAGTCCGTGTGGGAATGGGGGGGGGACAGAGTCCGTGTGGGGGGGGGACAGAGTCCGTGTGGGAATGGGGGGGGGGACAGCGTCCGTGTGGGAATGGGGGGGGGACAGAGTCCGTGTGGGAATGGGGGGGGGACAGAGTCCATGTCGGAATGGGGGGGGGGGGACAGAGTCCGTGTGGGAATGGGGGGGGGACAGAGTCCGTGTGGGAATGGGGGGGGGACAGAGTCCGTGTGGGAATGGGGGGGGGACAGAGTCCGTGTGGGAATGGGGGGAGGGGACAGAGTCCGTGTGGGAATGGGGGGGGGGGGACAGAGTCCGTGTGGGAATGGGGGGGGGGACAGAGTCCGTGTGGGAATGGGGGGGGGACAGAGTCCGTGTGGGAATGGGGGGGGGGGGGACAGAGTCCGTGTGGGAATGGGGGGGGGACAGAGTCCGTGTGGGAATGGGGGGGGGACAGAGTCCGTGTGGGAATGGGGGGGGACAGAGTCCCTGTGGGAATGGGGGGGGGACAGAGTCCGTGTGGGGGGGGGGGGACAGAGTCCGTGTGGGAATGGGGGGGGCGGGGGACTGAGTCCGTGTGGGAATGGGGGGGGGGACAGAGTCCGTGTGGGAATGGGGGGGGGGGACAGAGTCCGTGTGGGAATGGGGGGGGGGGACAGAGTCCGTGTGGGGGGGGGGACAGAGTCCGTGTGGGAATGGGGGGGGACAGAGTCCGTGTGGGAATGGGGGGGGGGGGACAGAGTCCGTGTGGGAATGGGGGGGGGGACAGAGTCCGTGTGTGGGGGGGGGACAGAGTCCGTGTGGGAATGGGGGGGGGGACAGAGTCCGTGTGGGAATGGGGGGGGGACAGAGTCCGTGTGGGAATGGGGGGGGGGACAGAGTCCGTGTGGGAATGGGGGGGGGGGACAGAGTCCGTGTGGGAATGGGGGGGGGGACAGAGTCCGTGTGGGAATGGGGGGGGGGGACAGAGTCCGTGTGGGAATGGGGGGGGGGGACAGAGTCCGTGTGGGAATGGGGGGGGGACAGAGTCCGTGTGGGAATGGGGGGGGGGACAGAGTCCATGTCGGAATGGGGGGGGGGGGGACAGAGTCCGTGTGGGAATGGGGGGGGGACAGAGTCCGTGTGGGAATGGGGGGGGGGACAGAGTCCGTGTGGGAATGGGGGGGGGGGACAGAGTCCGTGTGGGAATGGGGGGGGGGGACAGAGTCCGTGTGGGAATGGGGGGGGACGGACAGAGTCCGTGTGGGAATGGGGGGGGGGACAGAGTCCATGTCGGAATGGGGGGGGGGGGGACAGAGTCCGTGTGGGAATGGGGGGGGGACAGAGTCCGTGTGGGAATGGGGGGGGGGACAGAGTCCGTGTGGGAATGGGGGGGGGGGGACAGAGTCCGTGTGGGAATGGGGGGGGGGGGACAGAGTCCGTGTGGGAATGGGGGGGGACGGACAGAGTCCGTGTGGGAATGGGGGGGGGACAGAGTCCGTGTGGGAATGGGGGGGGGGGGGGACAGAGTCCGTGTGGGAATGGGGGGGGGACAGAGTCCGTGTGGGAATGGGGGGGGGGGGGACAGAGTCCGTGTGGGAATGGGAGGGGGGACAGAGTCCGTGTGGGAATGGGGGGGGGGGGGACAGAGTCCGTGTGGGAATGGGGGGGGGGGGACAGAGTCCGTGTGGGAATGGGGGGGGGGGGGACAGAGTCCGTGTGGGAATGGGGGGGGGGACAGAGTCCGTGTGGGAATGGGGGGGGGGGGACAGAGTCCGTGTGGGAATGGGGGGGGGGGGAACAGAGTCCGTGGGGGCCTGAACTCGGGTGAAATGTGGTCCTGGAATTTCAGAAGACATTCGACAAGGTTCCACATGAGAGACTGTTCACAAACATGGAATTGGAGGCAACGTCTTGACATGGGAGGGAATTGGTTCGGAGGCCGGAGACAGAGGGCGCTAAACATCCAAGATGGTGTCATGGATGCGTACGCACGTTTCCTGCGTGATGTGTGCCAGACGCCATCTTGGTGCAGGAGTTTGCGCAGGCGCAGATAACGAACGCTGGAATCATGTAAAGTGGGGAGAAAATGGCTTCAATCAGTGTGAAACGCTGATTTAAAGAGATCGACACCATTTTGGGACCTAACGCTGAACTCAACGCACTGTCTTCACCCCGACCATCTGAACGTGTCTTCGGTGCCTGGAGGACCCCCCACCACCGCTATTTAAAGGGACCATGCAGGATTTACAGGTTAGTGGCTGGATTATTGCCTCTGGCTGCCGAGACATTTGTAACTGTTTTTGGAGGTCTCCTCAACTTCAATACTAGGACGCGGGGACATAGCCTAAGATTTAGAGCCATGACGTGCAGGAGTGAAGTTCAGAAATGCTTCTACACGCAAAGGGTGGGAGACGTTTGGAACGCTCTTCTGCAGACGGCAGTTGATGCTCGCTCAATTCTAAAAGTTAAATCTGAGATTGATAGATTTCTGTGAACCAAGGGCATTAAGGGATATGGGGCACTCCCTCAGTACTGACCCTCCGACAGTGCGGCACTCCCTCAGTACTGCCCCTCTGACAGTGCGGCACTCCCTCAGTACTGCCCCTCCGACAGTGCAGCACTCCCTCAGTACTGACCCTCCGACAGTGCTGCACTCCCTCAGTACTGACCCTCCGACAGTGCAGCACTCCCTCAGTACTGACCCTCCGACAGTGCAGCACTCCCTCAGTACTGACCCTCCGACAGTGCAGCACTCCCTCAGTACTGACCCTCCGACAGTGCAGCACTCCCTCAGTACTGACCCTCCGACAGTGCAGCACTCCCTCAGTACTGCACTGTGTGTGTCGGCCTGGATTATGAGCTCAATGACGTCAATGCAGAGTCACCGATTCCATCCCTCTCCCTGACCACTGTCTGAGGCTGAACCAGATCGTTCGCAATCCTGGAGTTCTATTTGACCCTGAGATGATCTTCCGACACCATATCCACTCCATCACCAAGACCACCTACTTCCACCTCTGTAACATCGCCCGTCTCCGCCCCTGCTTCAGCTCATCTGCTGCTGAAACCCTCATCCATGCATTTGTTACCTCCAGACTTGACTATTCCAATGCTCTCCTGGCCGGCCTCCCATTTCCACCCTCCATAAACTTCAGCTCCTCCAAAACTCTGCTGCCCGTATCCTAACTCGCACCAAGTCCCGTTCACCCATCACCCCTGTGCTCACTGACCGACATTGGCTCCCAGACAAGCAACACCTGAAATTTAAAATTCTCATCCTTGTGTTCAAATCCCTCCCTGGCCTCGCCCCTGCCTATCTCTGTAACCTCCTCCAGCCCTACAACCCTCCGAGATCTCTGCACTCCTCCAATTCTGGCCTCTTGCGCATCCCCGATTTTAATCGCTCCACCATTGGCGGCCGTGCCTTCAGCTGCCTTGGCCCTAAGCTCTGGAATTCCCTCCCGAAACCTCTCCCCCTCTCCCCCTCTCTCCTCCTTTAAGACCCTCCTTAAAACCCACCTCTTTGACCAGGCTTTTGATCACCTGTCCTAATATCTCCTTATGTGACTCTGTGTCAATTTCTTTTTGATAATCACTCCTGTGAATCTCCTTGGTCGTTTTACGATGTTAACGGTGTGATATAAATGGAGGATGTTGTTTTTGGACTGCGGTGAGTTATTGCAGGAGGCCATTAATGCTCATCCTGTTCTGATCGATTTACGGGCACATCACATCTTTACTGGATCTGTGTTGTTACCAGGGCAATCGTCCAGATTGAGATAAAGCAATAAACAGCACGATAAGACATTTATTCCTCTGGCCCCCAGACATCACAACACTTCAATATTAAATTAAATGACCAGATTTCTGTAGCCGGCTGCTCTCTGTGTAGGTCGAGGGCATCAGATCGTAACAGATAAACTGTTGGAATGGAGAGAACGGCTTTAGTGAAGTGTGATTGAAGGTTTCCCCATCTCTGTAACCCCCTCCAGCCCTACACCCCTCCCTCTCTCTGTAACCCCCTCCAGCCCGACACTCCTCCCTATATCTGTAACCCCCTCCAGCCCTACACCCCTCCCTCTCTCTGTAACCCCTCCAGCCCCACACTCCTCCCTATATCTGTAACCCCCTCCAGCCCCACACCCCTCCCTATCTCTGTAACCCCCTCCAGCCCTACACCCCTCCCTATCTCTGTAACCTCCTCCAGCCCTACACCCCTCCGTATCTCTGTAACCCCCTCCAGCCCTACACCCCTCCCCATCTCTGTAAACCCCTCCAGCCCTCCACCCCTCCCTATCTCTGTAACCTCCTCCAGCCCGACACCCCTCCCTATCTCTGTAACCTCCCCCCAGCCCTACACCCCTCCCCATGTCTGTAACCCCCTCCAGCCCGACACCCCTCCCTATCTCTGCAACCTCCTCCAGCCCGACACCCCTCTGAGATCTCTGCGCTCCTCCAATTCTGGCCTCTTGTGCATCCCCAGTTTTCATCACCCCACCATTGGCAGCCGTGCCTTCAGCTGCCTGGGCCCTAAGCTCCGGAAATCCCTCCCTGAACCTTTCTGCCTCTCCACCTCTCTCTCCTCCCTTAAGATGATTCTTAAAAACCACCTCTTTGTCCAAGCTTTTGGTCACCTGTCCTAATGTCTCCATCTTTGTTTCAGTGTTAAATGTTCTGTCTGATTTACACTCCTGTGAATTTCCTTGGGACGTTTTATTCCGTTAAAGGCGCTATATAAATGCAGTTTGTTGTGTGTGGAATTACAGGGGCCCAGCATGAATCCCTGAGATCCCTGGGCCCTACATTGTCCCCTCAGTGTGTTGTATCTCTACACGGCCCGAGCTGGGACTGTTTCCTTGTTCTGGGGCCTCTGTCCCGCAGGGCTATAAACGGCAGAGTAACTGAGAGGGACGGAGTGATCGCAGTGGGGGAAGGGACTTCTCAATCACACAACACAGGGGAATGACCTTCCTTTTAACACCGTCAGACCTCTTTAAAATGGACCCGTGCTGGAGGGAGTCTCAGGGAATTGGTCTGATTCTTCCTTTAAGTGGAAGGAGTTTTAATTTGTGTCACTGGTTGACTTGATGCAGGACTGGAATGAGCTGCCTGGATATTCACAGAGTGAGCAACGTTATATTGGGAACTCGCTGGGCAAGGCAGCGATTGGAGCAATAACTCTGTGTTGTGGGACATTCAGATCATTATCAGCTGTGAATAGAAGAGTGAGGAGCCCCCGAGGGAGGGTAAAACCTGCCCCCAGGAGAGTGGGACCATCAATCGGGGGCTGTGTGTAATTCAGGGCACTGGCTCGGTCTCACTTTCTAATCTCACTCACAGGGAAACACCTGGGTTTCCTCCGTCCTCTGATTAATGCTTTGGGCCTGAGACACTCTCCTGTTTATTGGACTATCGATATCAGTGGAATTGTGTTTGCCTTTTAATGAGGGTCTAATCTCGCTGCTCCCTCTTGGTTCCAGAAAGTCCTCTGCGTGTTGGGAGCGATGCGATTCCTCCCTCTTCTGCTCCAAACAGGAGAGAAATAACAATCCCATTAAACGCTGATATTCCCATCTCTCAGGGACAGAAACACCGGCAGAGATGTCGGTCCCGATGGGCTCAGTTTCTGCTCCAGGTTCTGTTCCGTTTGTCAGTCGGTGAGAACTCGCTCACCAACAGTGAGCCGCTTGATATCAATCAGCGCGTCTGATTGACCGGTTATTGGTCCCAATTGTGTCATTAGTATCCCGGCCGGCCCTGGGTTTAATCACATTGATTGATCACCAGAAATATCAGGCAGAAGGAGAGTGCCAGAAGGAGGCAGTAATAAGGGGTTAAATGTGTGTGGAGTTTCCTGTTGTCTCAGATGTTCCTGTTCACACACTGAGCTGTGTTTGAGGATCTGAGATATCAGCGGGGGTTGCACTAAATCCGATGGTTTGTGGGACCCGGGTTCACACAATTAGAAATTAATTACTCCGATCAACAGATCGCAATTAGACAAATGTGGCCGAGAGACAGAACTGAGCATCAAAGGGAGAGAGTGGAGCCCACGGATTATGGGATGTCCGGGAGTTCAGGTTTTAATTCGCTGCCAGAGGGAGAAATCTTTTTGAAGGAACAAACTTACAGAAAATGCGAACATGTTCCCTGTTGTTGAGTTTAACCAGAAACTTTAAACAGATTATTGAGGGTCAGCGGGGCCCAGATTAAAACAATCTCAGAATATTTAAATGTCTCGGAGCTGTGATATTTCAGCTGGTGAACACGGGACGGTTTAATTTAAATGGAAGGACGGAGACAACGGGAGCAACAGATCGGTTCGTGGCCAGAAACGGGAGGGAACGGATTTATCGCCCGATCTCTCTGCAGCCGGATCCACACAGCTGCTGCTCTGGGCGTTAGTTCCACTGCAGCAACTGGCCCAGGATCCTTCACCAGGACCCCCCAAACCCGCCCCCCCCTTCACCAGGACCCCCCAAACCCGCCCCCCCTTCACCAGGACCCCCCAAACCCCCTCCCCCTTCACCAGGACCTCCCAAACCCGCTCCCCCCTTCACCAGGACCCCCCAAACCCCCTCCCCCTTCACCACGACTCCCCAAACCCCCCTCCCCCTTCCCCAGGACCCCCCAAACCCCCTCACCCTTCAACAGGACCCCCCAAACCCCCTCCCCCTTCACCAGGACTCCCCAAACCCCCTCCCCCTTCACCAGGACCCCCCAAACCCCCTCCCCCTTCACCAGTACCCCCCAAACCCCCTCCCCCTTCACCAGGACCCCCCAAACCCGCACCCCCTTCACAGGGACCCCCCAAACCCGCTCCCCCCCTTCACCAGGACCTCCCAAACCCCCACCCCCTTCAACAGGACCTCCCAAACCCCCCAAACCCGCTCCCCCTTCACCAGGACCCCCCAAACCCGCCCCCTTCAACAGGACCCCCCAAACACGCTCCCCCCACCTTCACCAGGACCCCCCAAACCCCCTCCCCCCCTTCAACAGGACCCCCCAAACACTCTCCCCCCACCTTCAACAGGACCCCCCAAACCCACTCCCCCTCCTCAAACAGCCCCCCAAACCCGCTCCCCCCCTTCAACAGGACCCCCCAAACCCACTCCCCCTTCACCAGGACCTCCCAAACCCGCCCCCCCTTCACCAGGACCCCCCCCCCAATCCCGCTCCCCCTTCACCAGGACCCCCCAAACCCGCTCCCCCTTCACCAGGACCCCCCAACACCCCCCCCCCCTTAAACACCTGCTCCCCCCACCCACCCCCCCCACCTTAAACACCCCCCCACCTTAAACACCCTCTCCCTCCCCACCTTAAACACCCCCTCCTTCTCTCCCCCCCCAAACACCTGTTCCCCCACCTTAAACACACCGTCCCTCCCTCTGCCCCTTAAACACCCCCTCCCTCTCTCCCCCCCACCTTAAACACCCCCCACCTTAAACACCCCCTCCTTCTCTCCCCCCCACCTTAAACACCCCCATCCCTCCCTCCCTTCGCCTTAAACACCCCCATCCCTCCCTCCCTTCGCCTTAAACACCCCCGTCCCTCCCTCCCCTCGCCTTAAACACCCCCGTCCCTCCCTCCCCACCTTAAACACCCCCGTCCCTCCCTCCCCTCGCCTTAAACACCCCCGTCCCTCCCTCCCTTCGCCTTAAACACCCCCGTCCCTCCCTCCCTTCGCCTTAAACACCCCCGTCCCTCCCTCCCCTCGCCTTAAACACCCCCGTCCCTCCCTCCCCTCGCCTTAAACACCCCCGTCCCTCCCTCCCCTCGCCTTAAACACCCCCGTCCCTCCCTCCCCTCGCCTTAAACACCCCCGCCCCCCCTCCCCTCGCCTTAAACACCCCCGTCCCTCCCTCCCCTCGCCTTAAACACCCCCGTCCCTCCCTCCCCTCGCCTTAAACACCCCCGTCCCTCCCTCCCCTCGCCTTAAACACCCCCGTCCCTCCCTCCCCTCGCCTTAAACACCCCCGTCCCTCCCTCAAACACCCACCCCACCTTAAACACCCCCCTCCCTCCCCCACCTTAAAGGTGGGAGATGAAGGGACCGAGTGTAATGTATCCAAGATTGCTGACGATACAAAGCTCGATGGAAAAGTAAGCTGTGAGGAGGACACAAAGATTCTGCAAAGGGATATAGACAGGTTAAGTGAGTGGGCAAGCAGGTGGCAGATGGAGTACAATGTGGGGAAATGTGAAGTTATTCACTTTGGTAGAAAGAATCGAAAAACAGAATATTTTTTAAATGGTGAGAAACTATTAAATGTTGGTGTCCAGAGAGACTTAGGTGTCCTGGTACAAGAAACACAAAAAGTTAGCATGCAGGTACAGCAAGCAATTAGGAAGGCAAATGGCATGTTGGCCTTTATTGCAAGGGAGTTGGAGTACAAGAGTAAGGAAGTCTTACTACAATTGTACAGGGATTTGGTGAGACCTCACCGGGAGTACTACATACAGTTTTGGTCTCCTTATCTAAGGAAGGATATACTTGCCTTGGAGGCAGTGCAACGAAGGTTCACTGGATTGATTCCTGGGATGAGAGGATTGTCCTATGAGGAGAGGTTGAGTAGAATGGGCCTATTCTCTCTGGAGTTTAGAAGAATGAGAGATGATCTCATTGAAACATATAAGATTATGAGGGGGCTTGTCAGGGTAGATGCTGAGGGATTGTTTCCCCTGGCTGGAGAGTCTAGAACGAGGGAACATAGTCTCAGGATAAGGGGTCGGCCATTTCAGACTGAGATGAGGAGGAATTTCTTCACACACAGGGTTGTGAATCTTTGGAATTCTCTACCCCAGAGGGCTGTGAACATATTCAAGACTGAGATCGATAGATTTTTGGACTCCAGGGGAATCAAGGGATATGGGGATCGGGCGGGAAAGTGGAGTTGAGGTCGAAGATCAGCCATGATCTGATTGAATGGCGGAGCAGGCTCGAGGGGCCTTATGGCCTACTCCTGTTCCTATTTCTTATGTCCTTATGTTCTCACAGACTGTCACACTACAGTCCTTCACATTGCGGACTGTCTCATTGCGGACTGTCTCATTGCGGACTGTCTCATTGCGGACTGTCTCATTGCGGACTGTCTCATTGCGGACTGTCTCATTGCGGACTGTCTCATTGCGGACTGTCTCATTGCGGACTGTCACATTGCGGACTGTCACAGTGCGGACTGTCATATTACAGACAAACAGCAGTGAGTCTGCAGGTATTTCCTTTATGGTCTTTAGGATCGTGGGGCAAAATTCAGTGTAATACAATTTCACTTTAATATCACATCAGATTCCCTTCCCATCTTTGTTCTCAGTGTAATCCACTGTAATCCACACCCCCTCCCCTGAACTCTCCCACCCCCTCTGTCCAGACTCGGCTGTAATCACCACCCCTCCCCCTGAACCCCTCCCCCCTGTGTCTACATTTGATTGTAATCATTTTTTCATTTTCTAAATAAGATAATCTGTGTATTTATAATAATCCACAGATACATTGGGAGAGAGAATTGAGGCAAACTTCCATCTTCTGACAAACACAAATAATCTCATCGAAACGTTTGCTCCATTATTGCCCCTTATTATCCTGGACCATTATATTAATGTGTGTATTATATTAATATTGGGGGTATTGCCCCTTATTATCCCGGACCAGCCTTGTCCTGTATTATATTAATATTGGGGGTGAGATTGGGGTTGGGGTTATTGCCCCTTATTATCCTGGACCAGCCTTGTCCTGTATTATATTAATATTGGGGGTGAGATTGGGGTTGGGGTCATTGCCCCTTATTATCCTGGACCAGCCTTGTCCTGTATTATATTAATATTGGGGGTGAGATTGGGGTTGGGGTCATTGCCCCTTATTATCCTGGACCAGCCTTGTCCTGTATTATATTAATATTGGGGTTGAGATTGGGGTTGGGGTTATTGCCCCTTATTATCCTGGACCAGCCTTGTCCTGTATTATATTAATATTGGGGGTGAGATTGGGGTTGGGGTTATTGCTCCTTATTATCCTGGACCAGCCTTGTCCTGTATTATATTAATATTGGGGGTGAGATTGGGGTTGGGGTTATTGCCCCTTATTATCCTGGACCAGCCTTGTCCTGTATTATAACTTTACTCGCAGTGACCCTGGATACTGAACCCACGATTAGAATCTGATTTCTTTCCACATTTAACGAGAGGCAGAATCCTGAACTCTGCTCCCTGCAGTTCCACAAATCAATGTGGCCATTTTCCAATGACGGGGAGATTGGTCGGAAGGAGTTCCCGAGCTGTAAAACCCAAGGAGTAAAGTGAGAAAGTGTGGGAGCCGCTTTGATCTGTGGTTTCTATCGGGGAAAGGGGGCTGGTTTGGAATGCTGGAGCTCTCTGATCTCAGGCCCATCATTAGATTAGTGAGGGGGAGAAATCTTTCATTCAAAAATACCAGGAGAAATTAAACAGAAAACACATTCCGGCCTCTGAGACCAAACAGGGGACAGAAGGAGCAAAGATTGGGGCCATCGAGACCCAACTTATTACTGAGATTTAATATTTGGGGAAAGAGGATCAGGTTTTTATAATCCTGTGATATCGGAAAGGATTAGATATTGGAGGGGGATTAGATCAGTAATTTTGATAAGGAATAAAATTAATTGTGAAGAAGTGATGGATATTTATTGGGGGTGAAGAGGATTTAATTATTTTTGGAGGATTAATTTTCTGGGCCTGTGTCCCTTGTGTTGATGATCCACAGACAGTTTTAGATATCGTTTCCTGCCCAGCTCATTGCCCTTTTACACTGCAGTTATGCTGTGATGCTGATTAAATTTACCTTCTGTCGATGTAATGTAAAACTAGTGTGATTCTAATATTACAATCGAGCTGTACGATGTCTTTAACAGACAGGGGACGTTTGGAAACAATCTTTCACAGAATTTTCCCATCACAGCAAAACATTCAGTGATTTTAAATCCAATCTTCTGACGTCACGAAGAAATATCAGATGAGAGATTAATATTTTGGAAAGCTTGTTTCTAAACATTGCCCGAGGATTAAACATATATCTGTGTAAAAGGGAAGGGCTTTTGATCAAGGTAACCTTGCCTCTTCACAAAGTGCAGTCAGTGCTGATTGTAAATCTTCCAAAACTCTCCTCTGATTTTGTGCTCAAGTCTCTGGAGTGGGACTTGAACCCATGACCTTCTGACCCAGAGGTGAGAGAACGACCCACTGAACCACACTGACACCTCAGGGGATTTCCCCTCTGAATTGTCCTCTAATGTTGAGTGTGAATCTGTCACTGGCCATTCTCAGAGGGGTCAGGACCTTCACTGGTCAAAGGTTTCCCGTCCTCTTCTCTGAGCCTCTGACAGCGAGACTCCAGGATAAAAAGGTACTTTGTCTCTCAGGCCCCAAGTCCTGGGTTCATAGAATCATAGAGTGGGTCCAGGACTGGTGTGTGTCGTCTGAGCTCCCTCTTCATTAAACCTCCCCCAGTGTGTCCCCGGGGACAGAGATACTGAATCATGGAGCGGGCCCAGGACTGGTGTGTGTAGTCTGAGCTCCCTCTTCATTAAACCTCCCCCAGTGTGTCCCCGGGGACAGAGATACTGAATCATAGAGTGGGTCCAGGACTGGTGTGTGTAGTCTGAGCTCCCCCTTCATTAAACCTCCCCCAGTGTGTCCCCGGGGACAGAGATACTGAATCATAGAGTGGGTCCAGGACTGGGGCTGAGGACACAGAGTGAGGGACCCAGGACCCTGGCCTTTTATAACACTCGACATGGAACGATATAATGGCTGAATTTAAAGTAAGGAGATGGTCCACATTCGATACAAACAGTTCCCAAAGCTGGGCTGTGTCTCCCGAGAGTGACTGTGAGATTCCCACTTATCATCTCCTCGATTAAAAGGCACATTGTTTTCATTAAATGGATCGTTTCTAGAAAATGGATTTTGATCCTCGAGGGATTCCTGGATTTTAATTTGTTTTTGTCACTTGCCGGAGATCAAGAGAACAGGGAGTGACCCTGTTAGTGTCGGGGAGGGCAGATTCTGGTCTGACAGTGTGAGTGTGAACAGGGAGTGACCCTGTTAGTGTCGGGGAGGGCAGATTCTGGTCTGACAGTGTGAGTGTGAACAGGGAGTGACCCTGTTAGTGTCGGGGAGGGCAGATTCTGGTCTGACAGTGTGAGTGTGAACAGGGAGTGACCCTGTTAGTGTCGGGGAGGGCAGATTCTGGTCTGACAGTGTGAGTGTGAACAGGGAGTGACCCTGTTAGTGTCGGGGAGGGCAGATTCTGGTCTGACAGTGTGAGTGTGAACAGGGAGTGACCCTGTTAGTGTCGGGGAGGGCAGATTCTGGTCTGACAGTGTGAGTGTGAACAGGGAGTGACCCTGTTAGTGTCGGGGAGGGCAGATTCTGGTCTGACAGTGTGAGTGTGAACAGGGAGTGACCCTGTTAGTGTCGGGGAGGGCAGATTCTGGTCTGACAGTGTGAGTGTGAACAGGGAGTGACCCTGTTCGTGTCAGGGAGGGCAGATTCTGGTCTGACAGTGTGAGTGTGAACAGGGAGTGACCCTGTTAGTGTCGGGGAGGGCAGATTCTGGTCTGACAGTGTCAGTGTGAACAGGGAGTGACCCTGTTAGTGTCGGGGAGGGCAGATTCTGGTCTGACAGTGTGAGTGTGAACAGGGAGTGACCCTGTTAGTGTCGGGGAGGGCAGATTCTGGTCTGACAGTGTCAGTGTGAACAGGGAGTGACCCTGTTAGTGTCGGGGAGGGCAGATTCTGGTCTGACAGTGTGAGTGTGAACAGGGAGTGACCCTGTTAGTGTCGGGGAGGGCAGATTCTGGTCTGACAGTGTGAGTGTGAACAGGGAGTGACCCTGTTAGTGTCGGGGAGGGCAGATTCTGGTCTGACAGTGTGAGTGTGAACAGGGAGTGACCCTGTTAGTGTCGGGGAGGGCAGATTCTGGTCTGACAGTGTGAGTGTGAACAGGGAGTGACCCTGTTAGTGTCGGGGAGGGCAGATTCTGGTCTGACAGTGTGAGTGTGAACAGGGAGTGACCCTGTTAGTGTCGGGGAGGGCAGATTCTGGTCTGACAGTGCGAGTGTGAACAGGAACACCAGGAATAACTATTCTGAAATACACTTTCCTCATTGCTGCAACCTTTGAATCCGATCGTTACAGAAACCATTCTCCCCTCGACACACCAACCTCCCGACAGTTACTGTAATTCCTGGCCCAGAATTAGTGTCAATTCATTAATAAAGAATATTCGAGCTGGGTTTGTTTCCATTACAGTTATTGGATTAAAAGAAGGCAGGAATTCACAGAGTAACAGTAGGAGGGGCAGTGGTTAGGGGAGGGGTGTCAGTAGTTAGGGGAGGAGTGACAGGAGTTAGGGGAGTAGTGACTGTCGTTAGGGGAGGAGTGACAGGAGTTAGGGGAGTAGTGTCAGTAGTTTGGGGAGGAGTGACAGTAGTTCGGGACTAGTAACAATGGTGAAGGTAGTTCTGGCAGTTCTAATGTACCGAGTGCACCTCAAATCAACTAATAAGGACAGGTTTTAATTGTGAATGAAGAGCTGTGAATATAATTCCCTCTATTAATAATTCAGCAGCTGGATACGATCGATGCCAATCACTCGCGCTCATTACTGGAGATTATTTGACGAGATGTTAATTGATTGGAATTGAAGTCCTAATTCTTTCCTCTCCTGTAAATTATGGGCTGGGTCTGTTCTCAAACACCCGGATTCGTGCAAAGTAAAACTTCCCTGGGATTGGGGTCGTAACAAAGAATCTCTTAATGTCCCAACATTAAAAAGGGAGTGGGTGTTTGAGACAATTCCCAGGGCTCCAGATCCTGGTCACACTTTACAGACTGAGGCCTTTCAGGCTGATCGGCTGTGGTGGGCATCACACTGACGGTGGACCCGGGGCCAGAAACACAGTCAGAGCATGGAAATTATGGGATGTCATTAAAATGTACTTAAGATGCTCGTGTCGTGTTTAATTGGAGGTTGGTTTCGATCAGCGTGCACCCAGTGTACATTGAGGGGATTTCTATCAGCACAAAACAGCTTGACTGAAGCTGTTTTTAATGTGTCGGCACTGAGACAATTATTGAAGATCATTAAATTCATTTCTGCTTAACCATAGAATCATACAGCACAGAACGAGGCCATTCAGCCCATCGTGCCTGTGCACGATGTGCTGGCTCTTTGAACGAGCTATCCAATTAGTCCCACACACCTGCTCTTTCCCTATAGGCCTGTAATGTTTTCTTTCAAAGTATTTATCCAATTCCCTTTTGAAAGTTACTATTGAATCTGCTTCCACCGCCCTTTCCAGATCATTTTATGTCCACCGGAGAGGGCAGACAGAGCCTTGATTTAACATCTCATTCGAAGTGCGGCACCTCCGACAGTGCCGCACTCCCTCAGTACTGACCCTCCGACAGTGCAGCACTCCCTCAGTACTGACCCTCCGACAGTGCAGCGCTCCCTCAGTACTGACCCTCCGACAGTGCAGCGCTCCCTCAGTACTGACCCTCCGACAGTGCAGCGCTCCCTCAGTACTGACCCTCCGACAGTGCAGCGCTCCCTCAGTACTGACCCTCCGACAGTGCAGCGCTCCCTCAGTGCTGACCCTCCGACAGTGATGCATTCCCTTTGTACTGACCCTCCGACAGTGCAGCACTCCCTCAATACTGACCCTCCGACAGTGCAGCACTCCCTCAATACTGACTCTCCGACAGTGCTGCACTCCCTCAGTACTGACCCTCCGACAGTGCTGCACTCCCTCACTACTGATCCTCCGACAGTGTTGTACTCCCTCAGTACTGACCCTCCGACAGTGCAGCACTCCCTCAGTACTGACCCTCCGACAGTGTTGCACTCCCTCAGTACTGACCCTCCGACAGTGCAGAGCTCCCTCAGGACTGACCCTCCGACAGTGCAGCACTCCCTCAGTACTGACCCTCCGACAGTGTTGCACGCCCTCAGTACTGACCCTCCGACAGTGTTGCACTCCCTCAGTACTGACCCTCCGACAGTGTTGCACTCCCTCAGTACTGACCCTCCGACAGTGTTGTACTCCCTCAGTACTGACCCTCTGACAGTGCAGCACTCCCTGAGTACTGACCCTCCGACAGTGTTGTAGTCCCTCAGTACTGACCCTCCGACAGTGTTGTAGTCCCTCAGTACTGACCCTCCGACAGTGTTGCACGCCCTCAGTACTGACCCTCCGACAGTGTTGCACTCCCTCAGTACTGACCCTCCGACAGTGTTGCACTCCCTCAGTACTGACCCTCCGACAGTGTTGTACTCCCTCAGTACTGACCCTCCGACAGTGCAGCACTCCCTCAGTACTGACCCTCCGACAGTGCAGCACTCCCTCAGTACTGACCCTCCGACAGTGCAGCACTCCCTCAGTACTGACCCTCCGACAGTGCAGCACTCCCTCAGTACTGACCCTCCGACAGTGCAGCACTCCCTCAGTACTGACCCTCCGACAGTGCAGCACTCCCTCAGTACTGACCCTCCGACAGTGCAGCACTCCCTCAGTACTGACCCTCCGACAGTGCAGCCCTCCCTTAGTACTGACCCTCCGACAGTGCAGCCCTCCCTCAGCACTGACCCTCCGACAGTGCTGCGCTCCCTCAGTACTGACCCTCCGACAGTGCAGCCCTCCCTCAGCACTGACCCTCTGACAGTGCAGCACTCCCTTAGTACTGACCCTCCGACAGTGCAGCCCTCCCTCAGCACTGACCCTCCGACAGTGCTGCACTCCCTCAGTACTGACCCTCCGACAGTGCAGCACTCCCTCAGTACTGACCCTCCGACAGTGCAGCACTCCCTCAGTACTGACCCTCCGACAGTGCAGCACTCCCTCAGTACTGACCCTCCGACAGTGCAGCACTCCCTCAGTACTGACCCTCCGACAGTGCTGCACTCCCTCAGTACTGACCCTCCGACAGTGTTGCACTCCCTCAGTGCTGCACTGGGAGTGTCAGCCTGGATTTTGTGCTCAAATCTCTGGAGTGGGACCTGAACCCATGACCTTCTGACCCAGAGGCGAGAGTGCTGCCCACTGAGCCACACTGACACTGATGAATGAAATCTTTCTCTTATGAAACATTATTATTTCTAACTCCGTGTGTAGGTAGGAACCAGCTGGAGTTGATCTAATCGTGTGGATCATGGACAGAAACATCTCCGTTTATCTGTAATTGGGAATGAATTTAATCGCAGCAACTTCCTCCTCTTCAACTCCCAAAGCTCGTTATATTTGCAGAATATAATACTCTGATTAATCAGATTATTTTATCCTGACTCCACCAGACAACGGATCCAATGAATCTCCCCTCTGCTCACCACAAAAAGAGCTATTAACATTTGTACATTATTCTAACTTTTACAGAGGACATTGTTTAAAATGTCCAGCAGATCTCCCGTGGCATCACTCATAGCGAGTCACTCGATATGTTGCTTTATAAATTCAGGAGTGTTGTACCAAGTGATATAAATTTCATGTCTGCCGTTGACATTTCCCAGGCTTCAGGGTTCAGGGTTCAGGGGTTCATGGCTTCACCAGTTCTGGTCACTCCCATAAGTGGTCCCTATTTCTTATATTCAGGAGTGTGCCCATAGTATATAAGGATAAAATCACCGAATCATACAGCACAGAAGGAGGCCATTCAGCCCATCATGCCTGTGCCAGCTGTTTGAAAGAGCTGTCCAATTAGTCCATTCCCCCTGCTCTTTCCCCATAACCCTGAAAACTTCTCCTTTTCAAGTATTTATCCAATTCCCTTTTGAAAGTTATTATTGAATCTGCTTCCTCCGCCCTGTCAGGCAGCGCATTCCAGATCAGAACAACTCGCTGCGTTAAAAAAAACTCCTAATTTCTCCCCTCGATGTTTTGCCAGTTACCATAAATCTGTGCCCTCTGGTTACCGACCCTCCTGCCACTGGAAACAGTTTCTCCTTATTTACTCTATCAAAACCCCTCATGATTTTGAACACCTCGATTAAATCTCCCCTTAATCTTCTCTGCTCGAAGGAGAACAATCCCAGCTTCTCCAGTCTCTCCCCAGAACTGAAGTCCCTCATCCCTGGTCCCATTCTGGTAAATCTCCTCTGCATTGTGTTTGAATCACATTCTCCCCTCACCCTCAGTGAGAACCGTAATAATCAGCCCGGGTTTAACATTGGTGGTTGTGGTCAGTGAGTCTGGAGATCTGGAACTGGTTCCCGGACTTTGACTGATTTTACCCCACAAGATTCTACTGGAATATGAAGAATAATGTTGGGAACAGGAGAAATTACAAAGTGATGAACCTGCGGCCGGTATTAACTCGAGTGTGTGATTTATATTCACATATTTCAGCAGGAAATCCGAAACTCCCTCAGGTCGGAGTTGATTCTCTTGGGCTTTGCCTCCTCCGCAGTTTTAACCCTTCGATGATAGTGGAATTTCCAGAGATAAATCCAAGCTGCTGTTGGTGCCTGATTTTATTCTGAAGATTTTCTGAACATAGAAATATTACAAAACGGACGGACAGGAAAAGACCCTCTGGTCCATCCAGCCTGTCCCATATAGTCACGGTGCCCAATGCTTCACAATACAGACACTCCCCACCCACCCGGAATCCATGGGATCTCCTGGGAGAGGCAAGAAAACAGATAAAAACCCAGGACAATTGGGGGAAAAATCTGGGAAATTCCTCTCCGACCTCCCTAGGTGATTGAAACTAGTCCAGGAGGTCACTCTGACCCTGATTAATGTCACCAGGTACCGACCTTTTGTACCAGGAGATCTCCGCCCCAGACAGAAACAGGTCCAGCTCTCGCTCGAAGGAATTCAGTGAATCGGTGTCCACCGCACGAGCCGGCAGCCTGTTCCAGAGGCCCACGATTCCCCGGGGAAAGAACCACCTCCTGACATCTAACCTCCACCTGGCCTCACATAACCTGTAGGCCTGACCCCTGGTCACCCCTGACCCATCACACTCAGCTGGAACCACAGTACGGGCAGCACATTTGGCCTCAGTGCCCTTGGGGAGGGGGAGGGACAGTGATTGTTTTATAGAAAGTGTTTTTCACAGTGCAGAAGATTTGATCCACAAATTAACTCCCAACCGTGACCTTATTGGACCCTGAACACGAGGCAGCTCCTGGGCTCATTGGGTCTTCCAGCACCGCCCTGAATCTATAACTGAAGCGTCTGTTTATTCACAAACTCATCACCTCCCCTCATTTCTCACTGATTGCTCCATTTTATTTGGAGCTGATTGATGTCAATAATAAAACCATTCAGGGAATGAGCTTGTGGTGAGAGGGCGAATCTCATCAGTTGTACTTTGAAGATCAGGAGATAAGAACATAAGAAATAGGAGCAGGAGTCGGCCATTCGGCCCCTCGAGCCTGCTCCGCCATTCAATCAGATCATGGCTGAACTTCCACATCAACTCCACTTTCCCGCCCGATCCCCATATCCCTTGATTTCCCGAGAGTCCAAATATCCATCGATCTCAGTCTTGAATATACTCAACGACTCAGCATCCACAGCCCTCTGGGGTAGAGAATTTCAAAGGTTCACAACCCTCTGAGTGAAGAAATTCCTCTTCATCTCAGTCTTCAATGGCCGACCCCTTATCCTGAGACTATGCCCCCTAGTTCTAAACTCTCCAGCCAGGGGAAACAGCCTCTGAGCATCTACCCTGTCAAGCCCCCTCAGAATCTTATATGTTTCAATGAGATCACCTCTCATTCTCCTAAACCCCAGAGAGTTCAGGCCCATTCTACACAATGGTGACAATTAGTGAAGTGGAGGCTGAGAACAGAGTCTGGTCTCAATGGACTGGTGTCTGAATGATGCTCGATAACAAGCTCAGTCTCCAATCAATGAATCCCCACTTCAAACCAACAAAGAGAGAAAAGAAACACTTTGGGACGTCCTGAGGTTGTGAAAAGAGCAATAAAAATGCAAGTTGTTCCTTTGTTGAAAGGGATGTCCTTGTTTGAGTCGAAGGCCCTTCCCCTGTCCCTGTCCCCTGATGTTCCAGCAGCTGTGACAGAGGTCTGGGAGTGAGTTACATGCCCACCCTCCCATCCAGTGAATGGTGGGCAGTGAGAGGGAGTGAAAGGGAAGATGAAATGGTTGTAACAATGAAGGAGGAAGAAGGGAGAAGTTTACAAAGAAACATCGACAATGATAAACAGGTGACTGGAAACTTAACACACAGAAACACAAATACTTTCCCACAGACCCTCCCTGACCCATGGGCTCAGGGATAAGATTTATATTTTAACTGACTGCAGTCAGAATAAAGAAACACATCTTTGAATTATTGATCTTTACGACCTATTTATTTCAATATGATTTAACCCTCACTGGACATCTTGTCACCAGAGGCAGTAAATATTTCACTTGTGACGTCTGAAGATGTGATTGTTTGCGCACAGCAAGATCCCACAACAGTAATGTGATAATGACCAGAAAATCTGTTTTGGTGATGTTGGTTGTGGGATAAATATTGGCCAGGACACTGGGGAGAACTCTCCTGCTTATCTTTGAATAGTTTACATCCACCTGAGAAGGCAGAGAGGGCTTCAGTTTAACATCTCATCCTTAAGACAGCACCTCCGACAGTGCAGCACTCCCTCAGTACTGACCCTCCGACAGTGCAGCACTCCCTCAGTACTGACCCTCCGACAGTGCAGCACTCCCTCAGTACTGACGCTCCGACAGTGCAGCACTCCCTCAGTACTGACCCTCCGACAGTGCAGTACTCCCTCAGTACTGACCCTCCGACAGTGCATCACTCCCTCAGTACTGACCCTCCGACAGTGTAGCACTCCCTCAGTACTGACCCTCCGACAGTGCATCACTCCCTCAGTACTGACCCTCCGACAGTGCAGCACTCCCTCCGTCTTTTCCACAGCTTTTAATTTCATCATCTTTCCTTTTAAAGTCACGCTGAATTTTTATTTATATTTACAAAAGGACAGATTGTTTACAATCGGCCGAGAAAATTCTGTCATTTTTTTATATTCGTTCATGGGATGTGGGCTTCGCTGACGAGGCCGGCATTTATTGCCCATCCCTAATTGCCTTTGAGAAGGTGGTGGTGAGCTACCTTCTTGACTTCAATTTTACTAGGGCTCCTTGGTGCCACACTGGGTCAAATGCTGCCTTGATGTCAAGGGCAGTCACTCTCACCTCACCTCTGGAATTCAGCTCTTTTGTCCATGTTTGGACCAAGGCTGTAATGAGGTCTGGAGCCGAGTGGTCCTGGCGGAACCCAAACTGAGCATCGGTGAGCAGGTTATTGGTGAGTAAGTGCCGCTTGATAGCACTGTCGACGACACCTTCCATCACTTTGCTGATGATTGAGAGTCGACTGATGGGGCGGTAATTGGCCGGATTGGATTTGTCCTGCTTTTTGTGGACAGGACATACCTGGGCAATTTTCCACATTGTCGGGTAGATGTCAGTATTGTAGCTGTACTGGAACAGCTTGGCTAGAGGCACAGCTAGTTCTGGAGCACAAGTCTTCAGCACTACAGCCGGGATTTTGTCGGGGCCCATAGCCTTTGCTATATCCAGTGCACTCAGCCGTTTCTTGATATCACGTGGAGTGAATCGAATTGGCTGAAGACTGGCTCCTGTGATGGTGGGGATATCGGGAGGAGGCCGAGATGGATCATCCACTCGGCACTTCTGGCTGAAGATGGTTGCAAACGCTTCAGCCTTGTCTTTTGCACTCACGTGCTGGACTCCGCCATCATCGAGAATGGGGATGTTCACAGAGCCTCCTCCTCCTGTTAGTTGTTTAATTGTCCACCACCATTCACAACTGGATATGGCAGGACTGCAGAGCTTTGATCTGATCCGTTGGTTGTGGAATCGCTTAGCTCTGTCTATAGCATGTTGCTTCCGCTGTTTAGCATGCATATAGTCCTGAGTTGTTGCTTCACCAGGTTGACACCTCATTTTTAGGTACGCCTGGTGCTGCTCCTGGCATGCTCTTCGACACTCCTCATTGAACCAGGGTTGATCCCCTGGCTTGTTGGTAATGGTAGAGTGAGGAATATGCCGGGCCATGAGGTTACAGATTGTGCTGGAATAGAATTTTGCTGCTGTTGATGGCCCACAGCGCCTCATGGATGCCCAGTTTTGAGCTGCTAGATCTGTTCTGAATCTATCCCATTTAGCACGGTGGTAGTGCCACACAACACGTTGGATGGTGTCCTCAGTGCAAAGACGGGACTTCGTCTCCACGAGGACTGTGCGGTGGTCACTCCTACCAATACTGTCATGGACAGATGCATTTGTGACAGGTAGATTGGTGAGGATGAGGTCAAGTAAGTTTTTCCGTCGTGTTGGTTCGCTCACCACCTGCGCAGGCCCAGTCTGGCAGCTATGTCCTTCAGGACTCGGCCAGCTCGGTCAGTAGTGGTGCTACCGAGCCACTCTTGGTGATGGACGTTGAAGTCCCCCACCAAGAGCACATTTTGTGCCCTTGCTACCCTCAGTGCTTCCTCCAAGTGGTGCTCAACATGGAGGAGGACTGATTCATCAGCTGAGGGAAGACGGTAGGTGGTAATCAGCAGGAGGTTTCCTTGCCCATGTTTGACCTGATGCCATGAGATTTCATGGGGTCCAGAGTCAATGTTGAGGACTCCTAGGGCCACTCCCTCCTGACTGTATATCACTGTACCGCCACCTCTGGTTGGTCTGTCCTGCTGGTGGGACAGGACATATCCAGGGATGGTTGATATTGATAATGGATATTGAGAAACCGAGACCCACAATACCCGACAGGAGTGAGTTTGAAAAGAGAAGATGAGATAAATCAGGAAGTAGGTGATTCTACGCTTGGGTTTCGAAGCCTGATGATTGTGGGATCACCCCATCGCTGTTTCCCTGATATCTGGGGGTGTCCTTGTCTGAAATTCCCCGCCCCGACACAATGCCCAATGTCTAACTCTGCGACCCTCCCTGCTATTAGTTGGAACATAGGAACAGGAGGAGGCCATTCAGCCCATCGAGGCTGTTCCACCATTCAATCAGATCGTCGCTGATCTGTCCCTTGACCCCATTTACCCTCCTTTGCTCCATATCCCTCGATACCCTCACCCAACAAAAATCCATCGATCTCAGTCTTGAAAGCTCCAATTGACCCCCAGCATCCACAGCCTTTTGAGGGAGAGAGTTCCAGATTTCCACTCCCCTTTGTGTGAAGAAATGTTTCCTGACATCACCCCTGAACGGCCGAGCTCTAATTTTAAGATTATTCCCCCTTGTTCTGGACTCTCCCACCAGAGGAAATAGTTCCTCTCTATCGACCCGATCGAATCCTTTTATCATTTTAAACTCCTCGATTAGATCAGCCCTCAATCTCCAATCACAGTGTGAGCCCAAAGTAATAATTTTCTTGATATCCAATTGCCTCCAGTTGTTCTGTTTCTATTAAATCTGAAAGAGATTCTATTCCCAACCAGCGGTGTCTCAAATCCATCTCTTCACCTTTCACTGAACCTTTTCTATTCTGTGACCGCCTCCCGAGGGGATCAAACCCGTCTGATTGGAGAACAGAAACATGTCGGGCCCAGCGAGGAAATATTATCCTCTGCCCGGTTCCTGCACCCTCAGTCCCCGACCAATCGTCACACTCACTCACTGATCGTCACACTCACTCACCGATCGTCACACTCACTCACCGATCGTCACACTCACTCACCTTCACTCACTCACTGATCGTCACACTCACTCACCATCACACTCACTCACTGATCGTCACACTCACTCACCATCACACTCACTCACCGATCGTCACACTCACTCACCATCACACTCACTCACCGATCGTCACACTCACTCACCATCACTCACTCACCGATCGTCACACTCACTCACCATCACACTCACTCACCATCACACTCACTCACCGATCGTCACACTCACTCACCATCACTCACTCACCGATCGTCACACTCACTCACCATCACACTCACTCACCGATCGTCACACTCACTCACCATCACTCACTCACTGATCGTCACACTCACTCACCGATCGTCACACTCACTCACCATCACACTCACTCTCCGACCGTCACACTCACTTACCGACTGACACACTCATTCTCCGATCGTCACACTTACTCACTCACCGATCGCCACACTCACTCTCAGACCGCTACACTTACTCACAGATCTTCACATTCACCAATCGTCACACTCACTCTCCAATCGTCACACTCCCTCAACCAACATCACTAAAATAGATTATCTGGTTATTATTAACCATTGTTTCAGGACCCAGTTACTGCAAGTCTCTGGAGTGGGATTTGACCCCATGACCTTCTGACTCAGAGGTGAGAGTTCTACCCACTGAGCCACACCTGACACAAGGAGCTGGTTGACGGTCAGTGGAAGTGTGAGAGCTGCGATAAAGATTAACGAGCTCTCGGAGACTGAAGTCACGTCCAGTAATTGGCAGAAATCTGTGGGAGAAAGTCCAGAGTCTGTGTTGTACTAACTCCTGCTCCCCTCGTAACATTGAATCTACCGTTTGAACAATGTCGAGAGGGCAGGTTGTGATGGTTTAAGTGACAGAATAATCCTATTTTCTGCTCAGAAATGTGTCTTTTTTCTTATTGCGATTTCAGTGTTTTGCCGGAAATAATAAGAATCTGGAAATAGTCAGCTGGAGAAATCTTTGTTGTAACTGGGTCCTGAAGCAAGGCCGGGGTAATTCACTCTGACAGATGGCAGCGTTGGGATGTAATTTGTCTCCACACGGCGTGAGGTGAATCTGGGAATCCTCCCGCCTCCGACTGTTTCCTCATTCTCCTGTTTCTCTGTCCCCTCACCCCTCACAACACCGCCTGGACATTCGATGGAGACACGCCCGGATTTCAGGCCCAAAATGGGCACCTAAACATCCAATATGGCGGGCAGGGCACGCTCATTACACGCCGGAAGTGCGCCGGCCGCCATATTGGAAAAGGCAAAGAAGAGGCGTCCAGGATTGTGCCTGAAATGAACGTTGGGTCTTTTGTTTATGTAAATAGGGGTCCTGATGCCCGTTTTAAGCCCCCTTTGTAAAATCGTGCTGCCCTGAGACAGCCGGTGCTGGGGGGCCCCAACATTTTGGGTCTGTAAAAGTCCGAATGCCTGTTTCAGGCGTGGGCCCTGGACACCCATGGATAGTCCCTAACCAATATGGCGGGCGGCTCGGAATGAGTGCGCTCAGAACACCCGCCATATTGGACCCTGAGGCGCCTGTTTTATGTCTATAAATCAGGCAGAGCTCGATCCAGTTCCTCGGCCCCAGTGTTTGAGCAACAGGTTCAGAGCGAGAAGATGGTCGATCGAAGCCTCTTAATAAAGCAGCAGGAACCCATTACTGCAAACTGTTTCAAGGCCCCCATTACTGCAAACTGTTTCGAGGCCCCCATTACTGCAAACTGTTTCGAGGCCCCCATTACTGCAAACTGTTTTGAGGCCCCCATTACTGCAAACTGTTTCGAGGCCCCCATTACTGCAAACTGTTTCGAGGCCCCCATCACTGCAAACTGTTCCGAGGCCCCCATTACTGCAAACTGTTTCAAGGCCCCCATTACTGCAAACTGTTTCGAGGCCCCCATTACTGCAAACTGTTTCAAGGCCCCCATTACTGCAAACTGTTTCGAGGCCCCCATCACTGCAAACTGTTCCAAGGCCCCCATTACTGCAAACTGTTCCAAGGCCCCCATTACTGCAAACTGTTTCAAGGCCCCCATTACTGCAAACTGTTTCGAGGCCCCCATTACTGCAAACTGTTTTGAGGCCCCCATTACTGCAAACTGTTCCAAGGCCCCCATTACTGCAAACTGTTTCGAGGCCCCCATCACTGCAAACTGTTCCAAGGCCCCCATTACTGCAAACTGTTCCAAGGCCCCCATTACTGCAAACTGTTCCAAGGCCCCCATTACTGCAAACTGTTTCAAGGCCCCCATTACTGCAAACTGTTTCGAGGCCCCCATTACTGCAAACTGTTCCAAGGCCCCCATTACTGCAAACTGTTCCGAGGCCCCCATCACTGCAAACTGTTTCAAGGCCCCCATTACTGCAAACTGTTTCAAGGCCCCCATTACTGCAAACTGTTCCAAGGCCCCCATTACTGCAAACTGTTCCGAGGCCCCCATCACTGCAAACTGTTTCAAGGCCCCCATTACTGCAAACTGTTTCGAGGCCCCCATTACTGCAAACTGTTTCGAGGCCCCCATTACTGCAAACTGTTCCGAGGCCCCCATTACTGAAAACTGTTTCGAGGCCCCCATTACTGAAAACTGTTTCGAGGCCCCCATTACTGCAAACTGTTTCGAGGCCCCCATTACTGCAAACTGTTCCGAGGCCCCCATTACTGAAAACTGTTTCGAGGCCCCCATTACTGCAAACTGTTTCGAGGCCCCCATCACTGCAAACTGTTCCAAGGCCCCCATTACTGCAAACTGTTCCAAGGCCCCCATTACTGCAAACTGTTTCGAGGCCCCCATTACTGCAAACTGTTTCGAGGCCCCCATTACTGCAAACTGTTCCGAGGCCCCCATTACTGCAAACTGTTCCGAGGCCCCCATTACTGCAAACTGTTTCAAGGCCCCCATTACTGCAAACTGTTTTGAGGCCCCCATTACTGCAAACTGTTTCGAGGCCCCCATCACTGCAAACTGTTTCTGGGCCCCCATTACTGCAAACTGTTTCGAGGCCCCCATTACTGCGAAGTGTTTTGAGTCCTCCATTACTGGACACTGTTTCTGGGCCCCCCTCTCTCTGTCTCTCTCTCTCTGTCTCTCTCTCTCTCTCACTCTGTCTCTCTCTCTCTCTCTCTCTCTCTGTCTCTCTCTCTCACTCTGTCTCTGTCTCTCTCTCTCTCTGTCGATCTTTAAACACTAACCTCGAGCTCCTTGAATCATTTATCACTGGTTTGTCCATTATGTGGAGTTCATGTGCGACACCAGTGGGTGATTAAAGGGCCTGATCCGATTCCTGACTGTGGTTTGACCAGGACTCGAGTTTCTCAAAGATTAATAGAATGTTGGCCTTTATCTCGGGGGCTGGAATACAAAGGGGAGGAAGTGATGTTCCAGCTGTACAGAGCTCTGGTCAGACCACATCTGGAGACTGGGTTCAGTTCTGGGCACCGCACCTCAGGAAGGATATATTGGCCTTGGAGGGGGTGCAGCGCAGATTCACCAGAATGATACTGGGAATTAAAGGGTTAAATTATAAGGACAGGTTGCACAGACTAGACTTGTATTCCCTCGAGTTTAGAAGATTCAGGGGTGATCTAAAGGAAGGAAGAAAGAAAGACTTGCATTTCTATAACACCTTTCACCACCTCAGGACGTCCCAAAGCGCTTTCCAGCCAATGAAGTACTTTTGAAGTGTAGTCACTGTTGGAATGTAGGAAATATTAAAATGTTTGAGATGATTAAAGGATTCGATCGTGTAGATAGAGAGAAACTATTTCCTCTGGTGGGAGAGTCCAGAACAAGGGGGAATAAT
The DNA here is from genome assembly GCF_035084215.1 of Heptranchias perlo. Taxonomy (NCBI): domain Eukaryota; kingdom Metazoa; phylum Chordata; class Chondrichthyes; order Hexanchiformes; family Hexanchidae; genus Heptranchias; species Heptranchias perlo. The sequence goes on along the minus strand of NW_027139223.1, from coordinate 368,352 downwards.
CTTAAAATTCGAGCTTGGCCGTTCAGGGGTGATGTCAGGAAACATTTCTTCACACAAAGGGGAGTGGAAATCTGGAACTCTCTCCCCCAGAAGGCTGTGGATGCTGGGGGTCAATTGGAGCTTTCAAGACTGAGATCGATAGATTTTTGTTGGGTGAGGGTATCGAGGGATACGGAGCAAAGGAGGGTAGATGGGATTGAGGTACAGATCAGACGTGATCTGATTGAATGGGGGATTTCTGTTCAGGGTCTCTGGAACTCCCAGACTGAACGCTCTGTCCTACACTTGCGGAGTCCGACACTGACCCGTCCCGGTTTGGATGGAAACCTCGTGTCTCTTGTATGATGTGGAGTGACGTGACATTCTGACCCTGCTTAAAAACAACTCAATATAAAGGGAGCTGTACTGTGGGGCTAGAAACTAATGGAAAGCTGAATATGTTACACGGGGTAAATAGTGAGTCACTGGGAGCTAAACACGAGGCCTGGTCTGTAACACATCCTGCGGAACGCAACTCTCCATGGAGATCGATTGGTTTTTAGATCTTGTTTTCAGTCCCGATGGGCTGTTTACAGTGAGGACGGGGCATTAACAAAAGGCCCTGAACCTTCTCCCACCACAACAGCCCAAAGCAGAGTATCAGTGTCCAGGAGTGGAAGGTTCTGGAAGGTCCTGGAGAGGAGAGGGTTAAATCTCGCTGTCTTCATTCATGAATAAAAATGTTCAGCAAATCTGCTTCTCTTCAGAGACAAAGACAGACCTGAATTTATCCAGCAGATTATCACCTCCCTCGGAACATCCCAGAATACTTAACACGCACTGAGTTACTCTGAAGTGCCGTTAAACACGGGCAAACGCGGCAGCCATTTTGTGCACAGCAAGCTCCCACAAACAGCACTGAGATAATGAGCAGATGAGCTGGTGTTACCGGCACTGAGCTCAGCCCAGCACCGGGTTGGTGCGAAGCTTCAGGCTGCCTTTTCTAACTCACTGCCGCTCGCTCTCCACTTGTTCCCATTTATTCCCCACACCATTTATCCCTCCCGTTAATGGACTTGCTCATGGTCACTCACCCAGATCAGTTACAGTTTGTGGCTGTGTTTTTCAGCCCTTCTCACCTGCTCCTATCCCTCTGTCTCTGTCCAATGTGATTATAGACGATCATTAGTGACTCCTGTTCCCTCCCTCAGTCTCGGGGATCAGTGCAACCTGAGGGATCAACTGTGAGCACAACACTCGAGTGAGGGAGAGGGATCGACCAGAACCAGGGGTACAGAATTAACCCTTCAGTAACCCCACCCCTCCCTATCTCTGTAACCCCCCTCCAGCCCAACACCCCTCCCTATCTCTGTAACCCCCTCCAGCCCTGCACCCCTCCCGATCTCTGTAACCCCCTCCAGCCCAACACCCCTCCCTATCTCTGTAACCCCCTCCAGCCCTGCACCCCTCCCGATCTCTGTAACCCCCTCCAGCCCCACACCCCTCCCTATCTCTGTAACCTCCTCCAGCCCTACACCCCTCCCTATCTCTGTAACCTCCTCCAGCCCTGCACCCCTCCCTATCGCTGTAACCCCCTCCAGCCCTACACCCCTTCCTATCTCTGTAACCCCCTCCAGCCCTGCACCCCTCCTATCTCTGTAACCTCCTCCAGCCCCACACCCCTCCCTATCGCTGTAACCTCCTCCAGCCCGACACCCCTCCCTATCTCTGTAACCCCCTCCAGCCCTGCACCCCTCCCTATCTCTGTAACCTCCTCCAGCCCTACACCCCTCCCTATCTCTGTAACCCCCTCCAGCCCAACACCCCTCCCTATCTCTGTAACCCCCTCCAGCCCTGCACCCCTCCCTATCTCTGTAACCTCCTCCAGCCCTACATCCCACCCTATCTCTGTAACCCCCTCCAGCCCTACACCCCTCCCTATCTCTGTAAACCACTCCAGCCCTACACCCCTCCCTATCTCTGTAACCCCCTCCAGCCCGACACCCCTCCCTATCTCTGTATCCTCCTCCAGCCCTACACCCCTCCCTATCTCTGTAACCTCCTCCAGCCCGACACCCCTCCCTATCTCTGTAACCCCCCCCACCAGCCCTACACCCCTCCCTACCTCTGTAACCCCCTCTAGCCCCACACCCCTCCCTATCTCTGGAACCTCCTCCAGCCCGACACCCCTCCCTATCTCTGTAACCCCCTCCAGCCCTACACCCCTCCCCATCTCTGTAACCCCCTCCAGCCCTACACCCCTCCCCATCTCTGTAACCCCCTCCAGCCCTACACCCCTCCCTATCTCTGTAACCCCCCCAAGCCCTACACCCCTCCCTATCTCTGTAACCCCCTCCAGCCCGACACCTCTCCCCATCTCTGTAACCCCCTCCAGCCCTACACCCCTCCCTATCTCTGTAACCCCCCCAAGCCCTACACCCCTCCCTCTCTCTGTAACCCCCTCCAGCCCTACACCCCTCCCTCTCTCTGTAACCCCCTCCAGCCCTACACCCCTCCCCATCTCTGTAACCCCCTCCAGCCCTACACCCCTCCCCATCTCTGTAACCCCCTCCAGCCCTACACCCCTCCCTCTCTCTGTAACCCCCTCCAGCCCTACACCCAATTCCTCTAATTCTGGCCTCTTGTCCATCCCCCATTCCCTTCGCCCCATCATTGGCGGCCGTGCCTTTGGCTGTCTCGACCCTGAGCTCTGGAATTCCCTCCCTAACCCTCTCCGCCTCTCCCCCTCTCTCTTCCTCTTTTAAGACACTCCTTAAAACCCACCTCTTTGACCAAGCTTTTGGTCTCCTGTCCTAATATCTCCTTATGTGTCTCGGTGTTAATTTTTGTCTGATTTACTCTCCTGTGAAGCGCCTTGGGCCGTTTTACTCGGTTAAAGCCGCTGTATAAATGCCAGTTGTTGTTTTGCTTTCACTGGGACTCAGTCAGTTCGATGGAAATCCGAGAAAGACAATCTGTCCCCACAGGTCATCATTCGCCCATCACTGGCCAATGAACACAGACCCTTTAATGAGCATCTGCGAGAGACCAGAAGGAAAGAAAAGGCTTGATAACGGGAGCAGAGACAGGCAGCAGGTTACACGGGCACCTCCTCTCACTCCTCACACACCCAGGCAGCCTGTCGCCCACAGCTTGAATTATTCATTGCAGCCCAATCAAAGATTGATCAATAAACCCAGGATCAAGGTGCTGTGGTGAAGACTGAGAATGAGAGGGAGCGAGAGGCAGCGACTGTGGAGAAAGTGACTTGTGTCACATTCACTCTCGGCTCTGGGAACCTCCCAAACAGAAAGCACCTCTTCACCCCCAGCCCTCCCGTCTTGTGAAGGGTCTCGGGGGGAATAGCATTTACTTTCCTGCAGCTCCTCCCCCGTTCCCTCTCTCTCCCCTCTCTTTGTCTCTCTCTCTCCTTCACTGAAAGATCCCTTGAGGGGAAACGAGGAGAGTTCAGGACCTCATGACAGAGCGATCGGCAAAACAGCAGCAGGAGATCGGACTGTTTCAGAACTCAGGGCCCACGGACACCTGACCAGTGAGGGTAAGTCTCTCCTCTCTCTCCCCTCTCTGTCCTCTCTCTCCCCTGTCTCTCTCTCTCTCTCCACCCTTCTCTCCCTCCTGTGAATTTGTGGAATCTGATGGTGGGACTGTCCCAGTCAGACAGCATCGTCACAACTCCCCGTTACACCAATGGGAGTGTTGGAAAGTAGAAAGACTTGTATTTATTTCGAGCCTTTCACAACTTCAGGACGGCCCAAAGTGCTTTACAGTCAATGAAGTATTTTTGAAGTGTGGTCACTGTTGTAATGTAGGAAACACGGCAGCCAATTTACGCACAGCAAGATCCCATAAACAGAAATGAGATAATGACCAGATCATCCATTTTAGTGATGACACGAGGGAGAACTCCCCTGCACTTCTTCGAATGGAGCCATGGGATCGTCTGGATCCGTCTGAGAAGGCAGATGGTGCCTCGGTTTAACATCTTATCAAAATGTTGGCACCTCCAACACCTCTCTCAGTATTGACCCTCCGACAGTGCAGCACTCCCTCAGTACTGACCCTCCGACAGTGCAGCACTCCCTCAGTACTGACCCTCCGACAGTGCAGCACTCCCTCAGCAGTAGCACTGGGAGTATCGGCCTGGATTATGTTCTGAAGTCCCTGGAAGTGAGACTTGAGCCCATGACCTTCTGACTCAGAGGTGAGAGAGCTGCCCACTGAGACACGGCTGACACTGAGTTTATCCCCTATTGGGTATTAGAATATCAAACCACAGCACATCACTAAACACAGTGTGTGATTCTGTCTGATATTAATTAAATTATGGGTAGGGGGGAAAAGATGGATTGACAGAGAAAGTTCCTCCCAACTCACTCTCTTTGATTCAGCCTCTTATTGTTTCAACAGAGAAATCGAGACAGAGAGAGGGAGAGGTGTTGGAAATAACATTGACCAAAGGCCAGAACTCAACCTGTGAATCGAAGGGTTTGCATCGACCGGGGGTTTTTGGGTTTTTCGGGGTTTAGGGTTTGAAGGTTGTTTGGGGGTTTTGGGTTTTTTTGGGTTTCTTACGTTGATCCCCCAACCCCAAAACCTGCGCCTCTCGAACCATGAATAGAATAAACGCTCGTCATCTCAATCACCATTCTCTAGATCAAAGAACCAGTCCGAATATCGAGGCACAGCCGAGGAGGTCAACAGAATGAATCGAAACCCGAGGATTGAGACCAGAACATGGTGTCTGGTCAATCACACAAACTCCGCCCAACTTTCAAAAAGGAATCGGATAAATACTTGAAAAGGAAAAAATCACAGGGGAAAGAGGAGGGGAGTGGGACTGGTGGGAAAGATCTTTCAAAGAGCCAGCACAGGCACGATGGGACGAATGGCCTCCTTCTGTGCTGTCCGATTATGTTATTACTCTGAAGAGAATTCTCCTGCCTATTTCTGATGGGGCTTTGTGTAGAATTGTATTCACTAACCACACACGGTCAATATTTAACCTGCAGGAAAGTCTCTGTGAAAAAGAATCATTGAGTGAGATTATTTCCTTCTCGGGGATTTAAGGGGACAGATTCCCAGGAAGACGAGACTTCCAGTTACAAATGTTGTGAGCAGTTGTGGAAGTGAACTCCCCGCCCGGATTTTACACCCGGATTTCAGTGGCTCCGATAATGATTTCTCTCTGAGTGCCCGGTGTCACTCGGTGCCTGTAAATCGGGACCACATCAATCCTCAATTCTTATTTCCTGCCTGTCGATGAGATGGGGGTTTGGAAATGGAGATGGGGGTTTGGAAATGGAGATCGGGGTTTGGAAATGGAGGTGGAGGTTTGGAAATGGAGATGGGGGTTTGGAAATGGAGATGGGGGTTTGGAAATGGAGATGGAGGTTTGGAAATGGAGATGGGGGTTTGGAAATGGAGATGGGGGTTTGGAAATGGAGATGGGGGTTTGGAAATGGAGATGGGGGTTTGGAAATGGAGATGGGGGTTTGGAAATGGAGATGGGGGTTTGGAAATGGAGATGGGGGTTTGGAAATGGAGATGGGGGTTTGGAAATGGAGATGGGGGTTTGGAAATGGAGATGGGGGTTTGGAAATGGAGATGGAGGTTTGGAAATGGAGATGGGGGTTTGGAAATGGAGATGGGGGTTTGGAAATGGAGATGGGGGTTTGGAAATGGAGATGGGGGTTTGGAAATGGAGATGGGGTTTGATCCACAAACTGTAAATGAGATTTGGGGGGAAGTACAAACAGCAAACGCTGCCTGTATTCAGAGCCTGGGCAGTGAGAGGGGAATTAAACCCTGCTCTGTGCCCCTCAGCGAGTCTGTCTCTCCTTTCACTGCCGCTGGTTCTGTTCAGCGATTGTGTCCGTGTCTGTCCTTCTCCTGGGAAATCTCACAGTCACTGCCGACCTCCAGATACTTTCTTCTTGCGAGTCTCCTTGCTGACACCTTGAAAGGACTGAGAGCGACTAATCTAATCTGTCCAGACTGGGTGAGATCAGGAGCGGCCGATAGCAGTGTCAGTGATGGATTAAGGACGGCCAGTTCCTGGGGTGGTGTCCCCTGATCTTCAGGGAGTCAAACTCCCGAATCCCACCCCATGGGAACGGGCTGTGACGATTCGAGGCTCAAATCTGTGCCTTGTGGAGAAATGAGGCTTCATGAAATGAGCGGGAGAGGTTTGCGGTTCCATTAGTTCCTGTTTTACACCCGTCACCTGCCATTTCAGCAGGGGGTGTTGGACAGTCCAGGAAATAGGAACAGGAGGAGGCCATTCAGCCCATCGAGCCTGTTCCCCCATTCATAGGAACAGGAGGAGGCCATTCAGCCCCTCCAGCCTGTTCCACCATTCAATTAGATCATGGCTGATCTGTATCGTAACTCCATTTACCCGCCCTGGTTCCATTACCCTCAATACCCTTGCCTGAAAAAAATGTATTGATCTCAGTTTTGAAATTTTCAATTGACCCCCAGCCTCAACAGCTTTTTGGGGGAGAGAGTTCCAGATTTCCACTCCCCTTTGTGTGAAGAAATGCTTCCTGACATCACCCCTGAACGGCCGAGCTCTAATTTTAAGATTATTCCCCCTTGTTCTGGACTCTCCCACCAGAGGAAATAGTTTCTCTCTATCTCCCCTATCCGATCCTTTAATCCTTTGAATCCCCTCGATTCGATCAGCCCCTGGTCTTGTTTTATCCCCTGTCCCCGGCCTCTTCATGGACTGACCGTGCCTGAGTTATTTCCTGGAACACCAGGTGTTCATTCACGCATTTTCTTTCCTTATTCTGTTCCATTTCCCTCAGACTATGAGAAGAGGGGAAGGTTTGTTCATTGATCCCGAGACCAATGAATGGGATTCACGAGTGGAATCATCCGGCTGTTCGGATTCTAAATTAGGAATGGAATCTTCGGGAAAATGTGATTCATTAATTCAATATTTTGCGAAGTCTGGATTAAATCAAAACATAGAAATCATTAAACTATCATTCCCTCCCCTCCAATGTTTGAGATCGAGGTCCATATAAGAACATAAGAAATAGGAGCAGGAGTAGGCCAATCGGCCCCTCGAGCCTGCTCTGCCATTCAATAAGATCATGGCTGATCTGATCCCAACCACAAATCTAAAGAACACAAGAAGTAGGAGCAGGACCCGGCCACACAGCCCCTGGGCCCTCTCCGCCACCCACAGGGCATTGACCGATCCGAACTCAGCTTCATGTCCAATTTCCTGCCCGCTCCCCATAACCCCTAATTCCCTTTACTTCTAGAAAACTGTCTATTTCTGTTTTAAATTTATCTGATGATGTAGCTTCCACAGCTTCCTGGGGCAGCAAATTCCACAGACCTACCACCCTCTGAGTGAAGAAGTTTCTCCTCATCTCAGTTTTGAAAGAGCAGCCCCTTATTCTAAGATTATGCCCCCGAGTTCTAGTTTCACCCATCTTTGGGAACATCCTTACTGCATCCACCCGATCAAGCCCCTTCACAATCTTATATGTTTCAATAAGATCGCCTCTCATTCTTCTGAACTCCAATGAGTAGAGTCCCAATCGACTCAACCTCTCCTCATATGTCCGCCCCCTCATCCCCGGGATTAACCGAGTGAACCTTCTTTGCACTGCCTCGAGAGCAAGTATGTCTTTTCTTAAGTATGGAGACCAAAACTGTATGCAGTATTCCAGGTGCGGTCTCACCAATACCTTATATAACTGCAGCAATACCTCCCTGTTTTTATATTCTATCCCCCTAGCAATAAAAGCCAACATTCCGTTGGCTTTCTTGATCACCTGCTGCACCTGCATACTAACTTTTTGATTTTCTTGCACTAGGACCCCCAGATCCCTTTGTACTGCAGTACTTTCCAGTCTCTCGCCATTAAGAAAGTAACTTGCTCTCTGATTTTTCCTGCCAAAGTGCATAACCTCACATTTTCCAATATTATATTGCATCTGCCAAATCTCCGCCCACTCACCCAGCTTGTCTATATCCCCCTGCAGGTTTTTTATGTCCTCCTCACTCTCTACTTTCCCTCCCATCTTTGTATCATCTGCAAATTTTGATATGTTGCACTCGGTCCCCTCCTCCAAATCGTTAATATAGATTGTAAAGAGTTGGGGACCCAGCACCGACCCCTGTGGAACACCACTGGGGGAAGGATGAATGAAGGATCCAAACAGGAGGGGCCCGATTGTCAGTCGTGGCTCAGTGGGCAGAACTCTCACCTCCGGGTCAGAAGGTCATGGGGTCAAGTCCCACTCCAGAGACTCGAGGACAAAATCCAGGCCAACGCTCCCAGTGCAGTACTGAGGGAGTGTTGCAATGAGGGAGTGCTGCACTGTCGGAGGGTCAGTACTGAGGGAGTGCTGCACTGTCGGAGGGTCAGTACTGAGGGAGTGCTGCACTGTCGGAGGGTCAGTACTGAGGGAGTGCTGCACTGTCGGAGGGTCAGTACTGAGGGAGCGCTGCACTGTCGGAGGGTCAGTACTGAGGGAGTGCTGCACTGTCGGAGGGTCAGTACTGAGGGAGTGCTGCACCGTCGGAGGGGCAGTACTGAGGGAGTGTTGCAGTGTCGGAGGGGCAGTACTGAGGGAGTGCTGCACTGTTGGAGGGTCAGTACTGAGGGAGTGTTGCAGTGTCGGAGGGGCAGTACTGAGGGAGTGCTGCACTGTCGGAGGGGCAGTACTGAGGGAGTGTTGCAGTGTCGGAGGGGCAGTACTGAGGGAGTGCTGCACTGTCGGAGGGGCAGGACTGAGGGAGTGCTACACTGTCGGAGGGGCAGTACTGAGGGAGTGCTACACTGTCGGAGGGGCAGTACTGAGGGAGTGCTGCACTGTCGGAGGGGCAGTACTGAGGGAGTGCGTACTGTCGGAGGGTCAGTACTGAAGGAGTGCTGCATTGTTGGAGGGTCAGTAGTGAGGGAGTGAGTGCTGCTCGATTTGAGGATGTAAAAGATTCTATGGTTAATACTTGAAGAGCAGGGGAGTTCTCCCCGGTGACCTGGAAAATATTTATCCCTCAACCAAGATCAATAAAAGACAGAATGTCCTTTCATTTATCTCATTGCTGTTTGTGGGATCTTGCTGTGCGCAAATTGTCTGCTGCGCTTCCAAAATCACAACAGTGACCACACTTCAAACAGTACTTCAATAGGTGTAAAGTGATTTGGGACATCCTGAGGTGGTTTAAGGCGTCATATAAATGCAAATTCTCTCTTTCTTTGCTACAATTCCTTCCTGTCTCCCTTTGAATGTTCAGTACAGTTTCTGCCTTTCATTAATGTTTAAACATTGTTAATTATTCTTTGAATATGTTGAATTGAAGAACCATTAACCTTTTAGCAGTGAGACAAACATCAATTCTCTGGCGACACAGCGTTGAATGTTCTGTGTGTTTTGTTGCTGAGATTCATTGTGAGTGACCCACAGTTTCTGTCTCCAGACTCCCAAAGTACAGAACCTTGTGCTGAGAGGGAGCTGGTTCATTAGGAACGGTTAATGACCGAGTATTGGAGGAAAGGGGAGGGAGCAGCAGCCCATCCCCCACTCCCACTGGTTGGGGAGACTGTGGACATACTCTGCCTGCCCCTCACTCTTGGTCAATATAAACCTGCTGTGTGTGAGTGGATAATATCAAATATGCTCCAATAATCAGCGTTAGATGCCCCTTACAGTGCGGTCCCTCGATGGTCAATTATTCCTGTTATAATGAACACTCGGTGTATTGAGAGTGGGTCAGGAGACCGAGAGGTGATTACAGAACATTGGACAGCTCAGCATTTCCATTGGATTAAGTTCCCTGTTTGAGCAAATCATTCCAGGCGTTAATAGTTTGGGAATTTGGGATTTCTCTCTGAGAATGAGGCGGTGGGAAGGTCATTAAACACCGTGAGAGTATTTATCCTTTGTGTGATGAAACATACAATTTTACTGAATCAGGAGAAGTTCTGATTGGATTTTGATCGAGACCTAATTTTGTTCGGGTTCGATTTCAAATATTGCTCCCAGAATTCCTTTACCAAAGCTCTGGTTTCAAAGCAACCTGAGCAGCCTATCAGGAGGTAGAATTCATGTTTGACGGCTTAATGTGTTCACAACATTTCTGTGGACACAACTCATTGCTCGATAAAAACAGCACTCACAGAATCTGTATGATCATTGGATCAAAACTCATTCTGTTGTCTATCTTTGTGGTATTGGTTGCAATGATCTTCATGGCAGTGTTCCCTGGGCTTGGGGTGAGAGAGTATCACTCCCTCCAGACAGTGTTCCCTGGGCTAGGGGTGAGAGAGTATCACTCCCTCCAGACAGTGTTCCCTGGGCTAGGGGTGAGAGAGTATCACTCCCTCCAGACAGTGTTCCCTGGGCTAGGGGTGAGAGAGTATCACTCCCTCCAGACAGTGTTCCCTGGGCTAGGGGTGAGAGAGTATCACTCCCTCCAGACAGTGTTCCCTGGGCTAGGGGTGAGAGAGTATCACTCCCTCCAGACAGTGTTCCCTGGGCTAGGGGTGAGAGAGTATCACTCCCTCCAGACAGTGTTCCCTGGGCCAGGGGTGAGAGAGTATCACTCCCTCCAGACAGTGTTCCCTGGGCTCGGGGTGAGAGAGTATCACTCCCTCCAGACAGTGTTCCCTGGGCTCTAGGGGTGAGAGAGTATCACTCCCTCCAGACAGTGTTCCCTGGGCTCTTGGGGTGAGAGAGTATCACTCCCTCCAGACAGTGTTCCCTGGGCTAGGGGTGAGAGAGTATCACTCCCTCCAGACAGTGTTCCCTGGGCTAGGGGTGAGAGAGTATCACTCCCTCCAGACAGTGTTCCCTGGGCTCAAGGGGTGGGAGAGTATCACTCCCTCCAGACAGTGTTCCCTGGGCTCTAGGGGTGAGAGAGTATCACTCCCTCCAGACAGTGCTCCCTGGGCTCGGGGTGAGGGAGTATCACTCCCTCCAGACAGTGTTCCCTGGGCTAGGGGTGAGAGAGTATCACTCCCTCCAGACAGTGTTCCCTGGGCTAGGGGTGAGAGAGTATCACTCCCTCCAGATAGTGTTCCCTGGGCTAGGGGTGAGAGAGTATCACTCCCTCCAGACAGTGTTCCCTGGGCTCTAGGGGTGAGAGAGTATCACTCCCTCCAGACAGTGTTCCCTGGGCTCAAGGGGTGGGAGAGTATCACTCCCTCCAGACAGTGTTCCCTGGGCTCTAGGGGTGAGAGAGTATCACTCCCTCCAGACAGTGTTCCCTGGGCTCTAGGGGTGAGAGAGTATCACTCCCTCCAGACAGTGTTCCCTGGGCTAGGGGTGAGAGAGTATCACTCCCTCCAGATAGTGTTCCCTGGGCTAGGGATGAGAGAGTATCACTTCCTCCAGACAGTGTTCCCTGGGCTCTAGGGGTGAGAGAGTATCACTCCCTCCAGACAGTGTTCCCTGGGCTCAAGGGGTGAGAGAGTATCACTCCCTCCAGACAGTGTTCCCTGGGCTCTAGGGGTGAGAGAGTATCACTCCCTCCAGACAATGATCCCTGGGCTCAAGGGGTGAGAGTAACACTCCCTCCAGACAGTGATCCCTGGGCTCAGCAGGACTTGTCCTTCAGTTTGTTTCTTTGTGATAACGATGAGCCCTGAATAATCTCACCGCTTGTGACAGTTTAAACGATGCAGCTGATTTAGTGATTCTCCTCCAACCAGAACCTCCAGTGCTGAGTTATAGATCAGGGTCAGTGAGGTTCAATTGTGCTTTAAACCCCCTCTGTGGGCCGTGGGAAATAAAAGGAGTTTTATGGCACAGTCACTGTAACTGGACAGCAGGAAATCACAGGAATAAGATCACAGTAAATCACAGGAATAAGATCACAGGAAATCACTGGAATAAGATCACAGTAAATCACAGGAATAAGATCACAGGAAATCACAGGAATAAGATCACAGTAAATCACTGGAATAAGATCAAAGTAAATCACAGGAATGAGATCAAAGTAAATCACAGGAATAAGATCACAGTAAATCACAGGAATAAGATCACAGTAAATCACAGGAACAAGATCACAGGAAATCACAGGAATAAGATCACAGTAAATCACTGGAATAAGATCAAAGTAAATCACAGGAATGAGATCAAAGTAAATCTCAGGAATAAGATCACAGTAAATCACAGGAATAAGATCACAATAAATCACAGGAATAAGATCACAGTAAATCACAGGAATAAGATCACAGGAATAAGATCACAGTAAATCTCAGGAATAAGATCACAATAAATCACAGGAATAAGATCACAGTAAATCACAGGAACAGGATCATAGAAATTCCGAACATGAATTCCAACATTATTTTTCCAGTATTCGAATGGATAACAAGTTGGCTACAAAACTGAAAACAGAGAGTGGGGGTTAAGGGTAGTAACTCAGACTGGCAAAAGGTGGGAAGTGGTGTTCCCCAGGGATTGGTGCTGGGACCACTGTTGTTCACAATTTACATTAATGATTTGGACTCGGGAATCGGAAGCACAATTTCAAAATCTGCGGTCGACACCAAATTGGGGGGTGCAGTTAATACTGAGGAAGAATGTGACAAAATACAGGAAGACATTAATAAACTTCAGAATGGGCGTGTAATTGGCAAATCAATTTCAATATTGATAAGTGTGAGGTGGTGTATTTTGATAGGGAGAATAAGGGGGCCACATATTGCTTGGATAATAAGAGTCTAAATGGGGTAGAGGAGAAAAGGGAGCTCGGGGTCCAGACACATAAATCTGGTTAATAGACGCAGGTTAATCAGGGCATAAAAAAACAAACTAACCCCTGGAGTTCATCTCTAGAGGGATAGAATTGAAAAGCAGAAAAATTATTTGAAACTTGTACAGAACTTTGGTTAGACCACACTTGGAGAATTGTGCACAGTTCTGGTCTCCTTATTATAAAAAGGATATAGAGGCACTGGAGAAGGTGCAAAAAAGATTCACAAGGATGATACCAGAACTGAAAGGTTATACCTATCAGGAAAGGCTGAACAGGCTGGGGCTCTTTTCTCTCGAAAAGAGAAGGCTGAGGGGTGACCTGATAGAGGTCTTTAAGATTATGAAAGGGTTTGATCGGGTAGACGTAGAGAAGATGTTTACACTGGAGACCAGATCTCGGGGCCATAAATATAAGATCGTCACTAATAAATCCAATAGGGAATTCAGGAGAAACTTCTTTACCCAGAGAGTGGTGAGAATGTGGAACTCACTCCCACAAGGAGTGGTTGAGGTGAATAGTGTGGATGGATTTAAGGGGAAGCTGGAGAAACACATGAGGGAGAAAGGAATAGAAGGATATGCTGATAGGGTGAGATGAAGTAGGGAGGGAGGAGGCTCGTGTGGAGCATAAACACCAGCACAGACCAGTTGGGCCGAATGGCCTGTTTCTGTGCTGTACATTCGATGTAATTCTGTGTAATATAATAACCTTCTGTCCTGTTCAGAATACTGTCACCAGGAAATCCTCACAATCCCCTGTTAATTATCGCCTCTTCCTCAATCTCTCACTTCAAACCCTCGATCTCATTAATAGGAGCGTGAGGAGGGAATCAGTTCCCCTCCAATGGACTTCCTTTACAACAAATAAACCCACCGGCCCAGCAAGCTCAGGAACTCACATTCGTCTCAATTAAAATCTGTTTCAATCACAAAGAACTTTCATAAAGTCGGATTATGACTCTGATTAAACCCGTCAGACTATTAATTACACCCGGCCTTTCAGATAAACACCAGACAATTAACAAGAGCGATCGTCCAGTTCTATATGAGAATGAATATTATTTTAATACGAGGAACAGGTGGGGAGGGAACTCCCAGAGGCCCCACTGACTGACTTTGTACCTGAATGGGATCGCACTCTGTAATAATGAAAGTGGCATCCCCTTATAGTGAAACTCAGTCCTTCAGTCCTGCAGGGAGAGGGTCTGATCGATGAACGGGACCCAGTGACCCAGTCACAGGGATATTAATTATTGTCTGCACCGTTCCCTTAATTACACTTTGTGAAGAGAGTTCTTCTGATTTAGCCACTGGAATCTTTCTACAAAGAAAGAACTTGCATTTATATAGCGCCTTTCACATCCTCAGGACATCCCAAAGAGCTTTACAGCCAATGAAGTACATTTGAAGTGCAGTCACTGTTGTAATATAGGGTAACACAGCAGCCAATTTACGCACAGCAAGATCCCACAAACAGCAATGTGACAATGACCAGATAATCTGTTTTTTAATGATGTTGGTTGAGGGATAAATATTGGCCAGGACACCAGTGAGAACTCCCCTGCTCTTCTTCCAATAGTGGCCGTGGGATCTATTATGTCCACCTGAGAGGGCAGACAGGACCTCAATTTAACATTTCATCCGAAAGATGGCACCTCCGACAGTGCAGCGCTCCCTCAGTACTGACCCTCCGACAGTGCAGCGCTCCCTCAGTACTGACCCTCTGCCAGTTCAGCACTCCCCCAGTACTGACCCTCCGACAGTGCAGCACTCCCTCAGTACTGACCCTCCGCCAGTTCAGCACTCCCTCAGTACTGACCCTCTGCCAGTACAGCACTCCCTCAGTACTGACCCTCCCCCAGTTCAGCACTCCCTCAGTACTGACCCTCCGCCAGTTCAGCACTCCCTCAGTACTGACCCTCCGCCAGTACAGCACTCCCTCAGTACTGACCCTCCAACAGTGCAGACCTCCCTCAGTACTGCCCCTCCGACAGTACAGCACTCCCTCAGTACTGACCCTCCGACAGTGCAGCACTCCCTCAGTACTGACCCTCTGACAGTGCAGCACTCCCTCGGTACTGACCCTCCGACAGTGCAGCACTCCCTCAGTACTGACCCTCCGACAGTGCAGCGCTCCCTCAGTACTGACCCTCCGACAGTGCAGCGCTCCCTCAGTACTGACCCTCCGACAGTGCAGCGCTCCCTCAGTACTGACCCTCCGACAGTGCAGCACTCCCTCAGTACTGACCCTCCGACAGTGCAGCGCTCCCTCAGTACTGACCCTCCGACAGTGCAGCACTCCCTCAGTACTGACCCTCCGACAGTGCTGCACTCCCTCAGTACTGACCCTCCGACAGTGCTGCACTCCCTCAGTATTGCACTGGGAATGTCAGCCTGGATTATGGTCTCAAATCTCTGGAGTGAGACTTGAACCCATGACCTTCTGACCCTGAGGCGAGAGTGCTGCCCACTGACCCACGACTGACTCCGATCCAATACTTGATCAGGTGACTCCACTCAATGACATCTTTCCCAAAAAACAATCTCCTTGACTTTCTGTGAGTGAAGAGGTTTCGGTGTTTAACAGGAGATCTGCTCTCCTTCTTAATGCAGCAGCAAGTTGCAGGAACGGCCCATTAAGTGAGATGTTGTTGAGACATTGTGAGCAGTATCGACCCCCTGCTCACATGGTCAGGTTTAGAGAATGTGGGGAGGAGAGTGAAAGATAATCTGCATTTAGCATCATTTTAGGCCAACTGGTTTCTGTAACATTGAATCCACCGGCAGATCGAATGATTTAAACTATAATTTGTGTTAATTAGGGTGAGGGAGTTCCATGTCAGAGGATGTGGTTTAACATTGGGTCAATACGAGGGAAATTACACTGGACCTGGAGGGAAGTCGGAATCGATTAACATCAGGGAGTGATTGATGGGCCGATCTCGGGAATTGCAGATTCTGCCAGTGATTTATATCGGGGGGGGGGAGGGTCCTCGGGAATTGCAGATTCTGCCAGTGATTTATATCGGGGGGGGGAGGGTCCTCGGGAATTGCAGATTCTGCCAGTGATTTATATCGGGGGGGGGGGTCCTCGGGAATTGCAGATTCTGCCAGTGATTTATATCGGGGGGGTGGAGGGTCCTCGGAAATTGCAGATTCTGCCAGTGATTTATATCGGGGAGGGGAGGGGAGGGTCCTCGGGAATTGCAGATTCTGCCAGTGATTTATATCGGGGAGGGGAGGGTCCTCGGGAATTGCAGATTCTGCCAGTGATTTATATCGGAGAGGGGAGGGTCCTCGGGAATTGCAGATTCCGCCAGTGATTTATATCAGGGGGGGGGGTGGGTCCTCGGGAATTGCAGATTCTGCCAGTGATTTATATCGGGGGGGGGAGGGTCCTCAGGAATTGCAGATTCTGCCAGTGATTTATATCGGGGAGGGGAGGGTCCTCGGGAATTGCAGATTCTGCCAGTGATTTATATCGGGGGGGGGGAGGGTCCTCGGGAATTGCAGATTCTGCCAGTGATTTATATCGGGGGGGGGGAGGGTCCTCGGGAATTGCAGATTCTGCCAGTGATTTATATCGGGGGGGGGAGGGTCCTCGGGAATTGCAGATTCTGCCAGTGATTTATATCGGGGGGGGGGGAGGGTCCTCGGGAATTGCAGATTCTGCCAGTGATTTATATCGGGGGTGGGAGGGTCCTCGGGAATTGCAGATTCTGCCAGTGATTTATATCGGGGGGGGGTGGAGGGTCCTCGGGAATTGCAGATTCTGCCAGTGATTTATATCGGGGGGGGGGAGGGTCCTCGGGAATTGCAGATTCTGCCAGTGATTTATATCGGGGGGGGGGAGGGTCCTCGGGAATTGCAGATTCTGCCAGTGATTTATATCGGGGGGGGGGAGGGTCCTCGGGAATTGCAGATTCTGCCAGTGATTTATATCGGGGGGGGGAGGGTCCTCGGGAATTGCAGATTCTGCCAGTGATTTATATCGGGGGGGGGGAGGGTCCTCGGGAATTGCAGATTCTGCCAGTGATTTATATCGGGGGTGGGAGGGTCCTCGGGAATTGCAGATTCTGCCAGTGATTTATATCGGGGGGGGGGGGAGGGTCCTCGGGAATTGCAGATTCTGCCAGTGATTTATATCGGGGGGGGGAGGGTCCTCGGGAATTGCAGATTCTGCCAGTGATTTATATCGGGGGGGGGGGGGGAGGGTCCTCGGGAATTGCAGATTCTGCCAGTGATTTATATCGGGGGTGGGAGGGTCCTCGGGAATTGCAGATTCTGCCAGTGATTTATATCGGGGGGGGGTGGAGGTTCCTCGTTTCTCGCTGAGTACAGACTTCACTTTCACTGGAAACACTTTCTTTCTTGGCAAAAGCAAGGAAATTATATAAACTTTTATAAATCACTGGTTGGACCCCAGCTGGAGAATTGTGTCCAATTCTGGGCACCGCACTTTAGGAAGGATCTCAAGGCCTTGGAGAGGGTGCAGAGGAGATTTACCAGAATGGGACCAGGGATGAGGGACTTCAGTTATGTGGAGAGACTGGAGAAGCATAGAAATCATAGAAAGGTTACAGCACAGAAGGAAGCCATTCGGCCCATCAAGTCCGTGCAAGAGCAATCCAGGTAGTCCCACTCCCCCGCCCATTCCCCGTAGTCTTGCAAATTTTTTCCTTTCAAGTACTTATCCAGTTCCCTTTTGAATGCCATGATTGAATCTACCTCCACCACCCCCTCGGGCAGTGCTTTCCAGATCCTAATCACAAGCTGGAGAAACTGGGATTGTTCTCCTACGAGCAGAGAAGGTTAAGGGGAGATTTAATAGAGGTGTTCAAAATCATGAAGGGTTTTGATAGAGTAAATAAGGGGAAACTGTTTCCAGTGGCAGGAGGGTCGGTAACCAGAGGACACAGATTTAAGGTAATTGACAAAAGAACCAGAGGGGAGATGAGGAGAATTTTTTTACACAGCGAGTTGTTCTGATCTGGAATGCGCTGCCTGAAAGGGCGGTGGAAGCAGATTCAATAATAATTTTCAAAAGGAAATTGGATAAATACTTGAAAAGGAGAAATTTGCAGGGCTGCGGGGAAAGAGCGGGGGAGTGGGACTAATTGGATAGCTCTTTCAAAGAGCCAGCACAGACATGATGGGCCAAATGGCCTCCTTCTGTGCTGTAGGATTCAATGATTTACTTGCCTGCTGTCCTCCAATCATTGAGATAAACCAGTTAGTCCCACTTGCACTCCCGGTCATCAGTCTTTGTGTCATTTCCAGTTCAGGCTGATGAGTTCGGGCGAGAGAAATATAAATCCTCGAAACAGATTGTGTTGGTTGGCAGTGATACAGGAACTGTGGGAGAGATCAGTGTGGGTACAGGGTCTGTGGGAGTGATCAGTGTGGGTACAGGGTCTGTGGGAGTGATCAGTGTGGGTACAGGGTCTGTGGGAGTGATCAGTGTGGGTTCAGGGTCTGTGGGAGTGATCAGTGTGGGTACAGGGTCTGTGGGAGTGATCAGTGTGGGTACAGGGTCTGTGGGAGTGATCAGTGTGGGTACAGGGTCTGTGGGAGTGATCAGTGTGGGTACAGGGTCTGTGGGAGTGATCAGTGTGGGTACAGGGTCTGTGGGAGTGATCAGTGTGGGTACAGGGTCTGTGGGAGTGATCAGTGTGTGTACAGGGTCTGTGGGAGTGATCAGTGTGTGTACAGGGTCTGTGGGAGTGATCAGTGTGGGTACAGGGTCTGTGGGAGTGATCAGTGTGGGTACATGGTCTGTGGGAGAGATCAGTGTGGGTACAGGGTCTGTGGGAGTGATCAGTGTGGGTACAGGGTCTGTGGGAGTGATCAGTGTGGGTACAGGGTCTGTGGGAGTGATCAGTGTGGGTACAGGGTCTGTGGGAGTGATCAGTGTGGGTACAGGGTCTGTGGGAGTGATCAGTGTGTGTACAGGGTCTGTGGGAGTGATCAGTGTGGGTACAGGGTCTGTGGGAGTGATCAGTGTGGGTACAGGGTCTGTGGGAGTGATCAGTTTGGGGAGATCTTTATTTCTGCCTTCTGTGTTTCTTTCATTGATCACTGCAGAAATACACAAACAAAATATCACCTTTGAAAATCACTCAGTGTGAACACTGCCCGAGGCTGAACACGGGGAGTGTCGGTGCTGGTTCCCTGTGTGTGAGATGATCTCCCACTTTCGAGGATATCTCACACACGCCCACACTCACTGAATGTTTAAACACTTCAAGTCTGGGAGACGGGTTCTCACAATCCGAAGAGAAAGAAAGACTTGCATTTATATAGCGCCTTTCACCACCTCAGGACGTCCCAAAGTGCTTTACAGTCAATGAAGTACTTTTGAAGAGTAGTCACTGTTGTAATGTAGGAAACGCGGCAGCTAATTTGCGCACAGCAAGATCCCACAAACAGCAATGAGAGAATGACCAGATAATCTGTTTTTTAGTGATGTTTATTGAGGGATAAATATTTCTTCAAAATGGTGGCCGTGGGTTCTTTTAAGTCCACCTGAGAGGGCAGACGGGACCTCAGTTTAACGTCTCATCCGAAAGATGGCACCTCTGACAGTGCAGCGCTCCCTCAGTACTGCCCCTCTGACAGTGCAGCACTCCCTCAGTACTGCCCCTCCGACAGTGCAGCACTCCCTCAGTACTGACCCTCCGACAGTGCAGCACTCCCTCAGTACAGACCCTCCGACAGTGCAGCGCTCCCTCAGTACTGACCCTCCGACAGTGCAGCACTCCCTCAGTACAGACCCTCCGACAGTGCGGCGCTCCCTCAGTACTGACCCTCCGACAGTGCGGCACTCCCTCAGTACTGACCCTCTGACAGTGCGGCACTCCCTCAGTACTGACCCTCCGACAGTGCAGCACTCCCTCAGTACTGACCCTCCGACAGTGCAGCACTCCCTCAGTACAGACCCTCCGACAGTGCAGCGCTCCCTCGATACTGACCCTCCGACAGTGCAGCACTCCCTCAGTACAGACCCTCCGACAGTGCGGCGCTCCCTCAGTACTGACCCTCCGACAGTGCGGCACTCCCTCAGTACTGACCCTCCGACAATGCAGCACTCCCTCAGTGCTGACCTTCCGACAGTGCAGCACTCCCTCAGTACTGACCCTCTGACAGTGCAGCACTCCCTCAGTGCTGACCCCCCGATACTGCAGCATTCCCTCAGTACTGACCCTCTGACAGTGCAGCACTCCCTCAGTGCTGACCTTCCGACAGTGCAGCACTCCCTCAGTACTGACTCTCCGATACTGCAGCACTCCCTCAGTACTGCCCTGGAGTGTCAGCCTGGATTATGGGCTCAAGTCTCTGCAGTGGGACTCGAACCTTCTGACCCAGAGGGGAGAGTGTTTGAGACTCTTAAATTTGGGAAGACCTGTTCTCACAATCCTCCGGTTTGAGAGATCGACCACAGATCATTGGTCCCTAAACACTGTAATTGCTCCAATCCCACATTTGATGTTGAGTGAAATTCGAGTCGGAATGTAACAGAATCTCCCTCCATTCTGAATCTTGAACATGATCAATCAGCCCAGCGTTCCAGTATAAGACCGAACTCTCACCCACTGGGAACCAGGCCTGCAATTAATGATTAATTATCACAGCTGACAGAATGTGGTCTGAAACTAAAAGCCTGGGGCCTTTTTCAGGCCACAGAGAGGAAGCTGAGAGTGTTTGAGGAATCGGAGGCTCTTGTTGAGTTTACAGTTACTTCACCACAAGATTCTGAGTGGTGATGATCCACGATGGGTCTTTTACAGCGGCAGGAGGTGATTGGGCTGATGTCAGGGGTCAGGGGTCAGGGAGCATATAGCCGACATCTGACCTCATTTAAACCGGGAATGGTTTCTGTATCACATTTAATACAATTTTACAGGAGTGTAGGCTGATTAAAATAACCTGAAGATTTCGATCTCTTCGTGAGGCCCGTTGTTAGTAGATCTTGAACCCATGACCTTCATCACTCAGAGGCGAGATTGCTCCCCACTGAGTCACGGCCGACACCGTCCACTGGTTTTCACAGACCGAGGTTCTTGGTTCTCTTCCCCTCCACAGCGATCTTCTCCCAACGACCCATCAATCCTCTCTCAATGACCCATCAATCTTCTCCCAACGACTGATCAATCTTCTCCCAACGACCCATCAATCTTCTCCCAACGACCCATCAATCTTCTCTCAATGACCCATCAATCTTCTCTCAACGACCCATCAATCCTCTCTCAACGACCCATCAATCTTCTCTCAACGACCCATCAATCTTCTCCCAACGACCCATCAATCTTCTCCCAACAACCCATCAATCTTCTCTCAACGACCCATCAATCCTCTCTCAACGACCCATCAATCTTCTCTCAACGACCCATCAATCCTCTCCCAACAACCCATCAATCTTCTCTCAACGACCCATCAATCTTCTCTCAACGACCCATCAATCTACTCCCAACAACCCATCAATCTTCTCTCAACGACCCATCAATCATCTCCCAACGGCCCATCAATCATCTCCCAACGGCCCAACAATCATCTCCCAACGGCCCATCAATCTTCTCCCAACGGCCCATCAATCTTCTCTCAACGACCCATCAATCTTCTCCCAACCGCCCATCAATCGTGTCTCAAAGACCCATCAATCTTCTCTCAACGTCCCATCAATCCTCTCCCAACGACCCATCAATCCTCTCCCAACGACCCATCAATCCTCTCTCAATGTCCCAAGTCAGAGTTGCCGTCTTTCGGATGAGACATTAAACTGAGGTCCCATCTGCCCTCTCAGGTTGATGTAAAAGATCACAAGGCATTGTTCGAGAATTCTCCCAGGTGTCCTGGTCAATATTTATCCCTCAACCAATATCACAAAGAAACAGATTATCTTGTCGTTTATCACATTTCTGTTTGTGGGATCTTGCTGTGTGCAAATTGGCTGCCACGTTTCCTATATCATAACTGTGAATACACTTCAAAAGTAGTTCATTGGCTGTAAATCACTTTGGGACATCCTGAGGTTGTGAAAGGCGCTATATAAATGCAAGTCTTTCTTTCTCAGCTGAACATGTTAATCATTTCTCCAAAATTATCCCTGTTGTGATTTCAGGGTCTGAGTCCTGAGCAGTGCCAGAAATTGGTGATTGTAGAGACACAATTGGAAGGTTTAATGAAAGGTTTGAGAGAAATCCTCAGACAGAGCAGTGCTGATCTGAAGGTCAAACATACCCTGCATTCCACACACCAGTTTATTCATTATTTATATCTGGGCCTGATGTCGCCTGTTTAAATTTTAATAAAGTGAAATTGTTTCCACTTGAATCTCCAATCATTTCACTTTTCTGATCCTGGGACTGATTGTTTAGCAATTTGCAGAGTGGGGACATTTTCTCCAAACCCAGTACTCAGGACTGAGCGAACATTCCCAAATGTCTCTCCTGCTGCTCCCGAGATTCCCACTCCGGGAATTTCCTTCCTGTTCCGACCGCACTTTGCTGGTTTCATCCTGTAGCTTTGATTTGATTGGATCTGATCGCAGTGTTGCTCAGACTGAACCCCCTCGACCTTGTGTGTGTTCCAGGGTCTCGGCTGTTTCTGGACATTCCCAGTTCCTGTGTTTAGGATTCTAAAGGGACTGGATAATGTCGACCATGACCAGCTGTTTCACCTTGTCCAGAACAGTAGAACCCGAGGACACGGCCTGCGCTCGAAGGGGGTCAATTCAAAACTCATCTGTGGGAACAATATTTCAGTGAGCGAGTGGTCAATCTATGGAACAGGTTCCCCAGGGAGACGGTGTGAACAGTTAGTATTGATCCACTCAAATACAAATTACATCGATTTCATTCAGAAATAATATTTTGTGATCCGGTATCTGAGTAATTTGAGACATGACGTGTGGTGAGTGTAACAGGCTCGGGAGGAACAGGGGACTTTGGACCTATGGTTCCCAAAGCTCTCCCCCACTGGGGGTTTTCCTCACCTCATGTCTGGGTCTGTTGGAGACTCATTGATAGAGATTGATTGCTGTGATTGGTCAATAAAAGGAAAAGAAAGAAAGACTTGTATTTCTATAGCGCCTTTCACAACCTCAGGACGTCTCAAAGCGCTTTACAGCCAATAAGGTGATTTCTTAAAGTGTCGTCACTGTTGAGATGCAGGAAACGCAGCAGACAGTTTGCGCACAGCAAGATCCCAAAAACAGCAATGTGCTAATGACCAGATCATCTGTTTTAGGTGTTGGTTGAGGGATAAATATTGGTCAAAGACACCTGCTCTTCTTCGAAATAGTGCTGTGGGATCTCTTACACCCACCTGAGAGGGTAGATTGGGCCTTGATCTAACGTCTCATTTGAAAGACTGCACCTCCAGCAGTGCAGCACTCCCTCAATAGCAATGTCAGCCTAAATTATGTACCCAAGTCTCTGGAGTGGGACTTGAACTCACAACCTTCTTGACTCAAAGGTGAGAGTCCTGCCCACTGAGCCACACTGACACCGGAGGAAGGAGGCCAAGGATCGAATCTTGGGCCCCCTGCTCTTCCTCATCTGCACATCGATGAACTGGAGTGAGATCAGGAGTTAGGCACCGGAGTAAACACAGATTAACTCCGGACCGAACACGGATTAACTCCGGACTGAACGCGGATTAACTCCGGACTGAATGCGGATTAACCCTGGACCGAACGTGGATTAACTCCGGACCGAACACGGATTAACTCCGGACCGAACACGGATTAACTTCGGACCGAACGTGGATTAGCTCCATGTCAGGAGGGAGCCTGACGATCGGAAAGATGCGAGTATTTCCACCACTGAAGGAGCTGCGACAATGAACTGAAGATTGTCCAGATGATGAAGATGGATCAGCTGCCCTGTGATAACAAGGTCCCATCGACAGAGACATTCCCCCTCCCACCGTCACTCACTGGGGATCCTCACACCGTGAAGCAGCAACACGCTGATAGATTGAGGATCACATTAATCCTGCCCAGTCTGGGATTGGGACTCACTCCAGCTGATGGAGGTTCCAGATAGAGCTCGGATCTGACCCAGAGTAAGAACGTTTCAGTGAGGTTAAAGACAAGACAAACTGAGACATTAAACACACACAGTCAAACACTGAGAACACGCCACAAATCAACTCACGTCCTGAATGTTAAAATCAATCCTGTTTTATTCTCATCAATTCTGCACAATAACATTTCAAAACCGACCAGATCCCAGACACAGAAATACACAGAAGTTACAACACGGACACAGGCCATTCGGCCCATCCAGTCCGTGTCGGTGTTTACCCTCCACACGAGCAAATAGTTCCAATCACATTTCCCCCCTGTTCCCATATCACTTCATCCCCTTTCCCTTCATCCACCGATCCAATCTAATCTTCATTGTTGACATAGTTTCTGCCTCAACCACTGACCTCACGACTGTGTGTGAAGAAGTTTCTCCTGCTCTCTCTGACTCTATGAGATATGGGCAGTGGACAGTGATCAGTATGGAGACAGCGAATGGTGAGACAGTCTTTGCACATCCAGCGACAATCAGGGTAGGTTGGAAACTGTCCCCAGAGCTCGTCGTTCAAAGGTCACGGGCAGGATGACAAGCTCCACATTTACAAAATGCAAACAGGGTCACATTGGGGTCCCGACCCTCCCAGTAATTAGTGGGCCGTGGACTATCGCAGAGTGAAAAGAGCAGTCAGAGTATTTCCCTCCCTTCATGTCCTGCCCAGCAGACAGAAACATCAATATAAGGTCATCACCGTCCCCATCTCCCTCTGACAGCCGCTCCCTGGTGACTAACCCGCCATCACTGATGGGCTTGGACTTTACTTCAAACAACACACAGACGTCAATAAGATTTTCTTCCACTTCTCTCGCTCGCCTGCCTCTATCAGCAAGCAACTCCCAAACTCTGCTCACATCTTCCTCTCCCCACTCACCCTCTCCTCCCCTCCTCAGCTCCTCCCCATCCCTTTTTCTCACTCCCTCGCTCTCTCCCCTCACCTGGCAGGTTCCAAGTTTGCTTCCCCTTTAATATTTCAGTAAAGGGGCCCCTGAAAGGTCCCGACTGACCCCCGGGGAACCTCCTGAACCTTTTCTTCCTCGTTCCCCAGCAGACAAGGAGGGACATCTTCCCATCACAGTCAACAAACAAACCATCCCATCACCGGGCAGGAATAGATCTGGAAACAGCTGCTCGGAGCAAGTTGGGAAGAGGTTTGTGTCGATGGAATTGAAGCAAAAATCAGCCCAAGTCCCCGAGTTTGTCTCCCCATAAATGAGAGCAAATGGCACCGAGCTGATTCCTGATCCTCACTGGGAGAAGGTGCAGACTCGGAATATTATTTAAATTGCCGTTATTCTGCCCGTTATTATTCACAGTCTGGGAATGCAAGTGTCACAAACTGAACGACAAACTCATCAACTCATCCCCAATCAACCAGTGTGATGGAAACTCCAAACCAAACCCTTAATAAACAGATCATTCATTATGGAAATCATTCACTCAGAAATCCTCATCGCGGAGAGTAATCTCCACAAACCACATCACACTGTATATTATGGTCTGGGTCCAGTTTCAGTGTGTTGTGTGTCAGTACTGAGGGAGTGCTGCCCTGTTGGAGGGTCAGTGCTGAGGGAGTGCTGCACTGTCGGAGGGTCAGTACTGAGGGAGTGCTGCACTGTCGGAGGGTCAGTACTGAGGGAGTGCCTCACTGTCGGAGGGTCAGTACTGAGGGAGTGCTGCACTGTCGGAGGGTCAGTACTGAGGGAGCGCTGCACTGTCGGAGGGTCAGCACTGAGGGAGTGCTGCACTGTCGGAGGGTCAGTACTGAGGGAGTGCTGCACTGTCGGAGGGTCAGTACTGAGGGAGTGCTGCACAGTCGGAGGGTCAGTACTGAGGGAGTGCTGCACTGTTGGAGGGTCAGTACTGAGGGAGTGCTGCACAGTCGGAGGGTCAGTACTGAGGGAGTGCTGCACTGTTGGAGGGGCAGTACTGAGGGAGTGCTGCACTGTTGGAGGGTCAGTACTGAGGGAGTGCTGCACAGTCGGAGGGTCAGTACTGAGGGAGTGCTGCACAGTCGGAGGGTCAGTACTGAGGGAGTGCTGCACTGTTGGAGGGTCAGTACTGAGGGAGTGCTGCACTGTCGGGGGGTCAGTACTGAGGGAGTGCTGCACTGTCGGAGGGTCAGTACTGAGGGAGCGCTGCACTGTCGGAGGGTCAGTACTGAGGGAGCGCTGCACTGTCGGAGGGTCAGTACTGAGGGAGTGCTGCACTGTCGGAGGGTCAGTACTGAGGGAGTGCTGCACTGTCGGAGGGTCAGTACTGAGGGAGTGCTGCACAGTCGGAGGGTCAGTACTGAGAGAGTGCTGCACTGTCGGAGGGGCAGTACTGAGGGAGTGCTGCACTGTCGGAGGGTCAGTACTGAGAGAGTGCTGCACTGTCGGAGGGTCAGTACTGAGGGAGTGCTGCACTGTCGGAGGGTCAGTACTGAGGGAGTGCTGCACTGTCGGAGGGTCAGTACTGAGGGAGTGCTTCACTGTCGGACGGTCAGTACTGAGGGAGTGCTGCACTGTCGGAGGGTCAGTACTGAGGGAGTGCTGCACTGTCGGAGGGTCAGTACTGAGGGAGTGCTGCACTGTCGGAGGGTCAGTACTGAGGGAGTGCCTCATTGTCTCTGAGGTGCTTTGGGATGTCCTGAGGTGTGAAAAGTGCCCGTGTGCAATCACTGACCCACGGCTGACACACAAAAGACTATTTGAGTCTCGGTCGGACACTGTACGATAAACGGATCCAAACCCCAGTGAGGTTCGTCACCACCAGTACGGTCGGCAACTGTTGCAGAATATAAATCCTGGGCAATGTGGGAGGAGAGAGAAGGTCATCCATTTCCCATTGATCTTGGAGCAGATTATTGTCTCCTCAGCATGTGGGAGAGGGAAGGTTCATTTGATGATTAAAAGCTGAAATCCAATTCTCATTGAAACACCAATCAATAGGAAGAGAGAAGGAGACCCAGAGTCGAGCAGAGTGCTCTTGTAAATGGAAATAAGGATCTGATTGATGGACAGACGCCCAGTTTCCCTTCCTGGAACATCACCTTCACCCGTGGAGAACAGTTCTCCACTTCTGATGTTTAAGAAATGATTGATTTATAATCAAACCGTGTTGGGGAATTGAACCCGAGTGGTCATTGGTCCAGTTCCAGGTGAGGAGCTGAAACATTGGCCTTGCTGAAACAGGCATTGAGTGGGGATCCTGTTATTAGGAACATTCAATGATTGACAGCAGCCCAGAGGGTGAGCTTGCTGCAGGACCCGTCTCTTTAATAACCCGGCAAAGCAGAGATTCTCAGAGACACGGAATTAATCAAGGGCGGTGTCGCTGTTCAGAGAATCACACAGCACAGAAGGAGGCCATTCAGCCCATCGTGCTGGCTCTTTGAAAGAGCTATCCAATTAATCCCACTCCCCTGCTCTTTCCCCGTGGTCCTGTAAATTTTTCCTTTTCCAGTATATTTCCAATTCCCGTTGGTGTGAGGGGACCAGAGTCGTAATATTCAAACTTACAACAAGAAATAAAAGCAAAACGTAACAAAAATCTATCGATCTCAGTCTTGAAAGCTCCAATTGACCCCCAACACCCACAGCCTTTTGGGGGAGAGAGTTCCAGATTTCCACTCCCCTTTGTGTGAAGAAATGTTTCCTGATTTCACCCCTGATCGGCCGAGCTCGAATTTTAAGATTGTGCCCGAGAGTTGCCAACTCTGGTCGGACGTATTCCTGGAGGTTTCATCACATGATCCCTCGCCGCCAACGGCCCCGCCCATTCACTCCCACCATTGGTCACCCAACATGTCCATCATCACATTGACCCGCCCACATACTCCCACCATTGGTCATCCAACACGTCCATCATCATATTGACCCGCCCACATACTCCCACCATTGGTCATCCAACACGTCCATCATCACATTGACCCGCCCACATACTCCCACCATTGGTCATCCAACACGTCCATCATCACATTGACCCGCCCACATACTCCCACCATTGGTCATCCAACACGTCCATCATCACATTGACCCGCCCACGCACTCCCACCATTGATCATCCAACACGTCCATCATTGCAATGACCCACCCACTCTCCCGCATTGGTCACCCAACAGGTCCATCCTCGCATTGCCCTGCCCCCCACGCTCCCGTTATTGGTCGCCAGACATGTCCATCCTTGCGGTGCCCCCTCCCCCACACTCCCGCCATTGGTCACGCAGCACGTCCATCCGCCCTTTCCCCTGCCTTCCCAGCCAATCGGAAAGAGAACAGACTCTTCATTACCTGATTGGATGATTCTTGACTGTCAATCAAACAACCTTTTCCCATCACACTCGTCGAAGAAGAGCAGGGGAGTTCTCCCCGGTGTCCGGGCCAATTTTATCCCTCAACCAACATCACTAAAACAGCTGATCTGGTCATGATCTCATTGCTGTTTGTGGGATCTTGCTGTGCCCAGATTGGCTGCTACCTTTCATACACTTCAAAAGAACTTCATTGGCTGTAAAGCACTTTGGGACATCCTGAGGTTGTGAAAGGTGCTACAGAAATGCAAGTTCATCCTTTCTCCCTTGTACGTTCTTCTCTCTCTCTCTCTCTCTTTCTTCTCTCTCTCTTTCTTCTCTCTCTCTTTCTTCTCTCTCTCTTTCTTCTCTCTCTCTCTCTCTTTCTTTCTCTCTTGTATTTGAATTAATGATTCTGCAGGAGATCCTTTCAACAAACTATCTGAGATCTAAACCTCACCCTTTCCAGCAGTCTCTGCAAAATCTCTCTTGATAAAAAGATTTCTGTTGCCGAGTTTTGTCCATCGAGGATGATAAAGTTCTTTGTAGACACAGAAACAAAGATCTCTCCTCTCTCCAGTGTCCCAACATGCTCAGATCACAGATCATCCATTCAGAAATGATGGCCGTTTAATACATTGGTCACGGAGGAGGCCCAGATAGAAAGATTGCTCCTGGAAATGTTCCAGACTCAGAGTTTAACCTTTCTGTTAAATCGAAGCTGCTGTTTTATCCTCACAATCAAATTAGCCGATGGCCGGGGTCAAGGGTCAGGGTCGTGTAAACGGGGCTAATAAATGAAACCAGTCTCAGTGACTGAGACACAAATGTATATTCAGTCTGTGCGGCTCCTCAGAGAGAATCCACCTCCGCTGATTCCATTCACGGAAGGTCAGAAGCTAAGGATTAAAACCAAGTGATTGGAGAGCATCTCACTGACAAGGACACCTTCTCAAACAGTCCGAGACTGGGAGCTGACATCACTCTCCGCCAGGACTGACATCACTCTCCGTACTGACATCACTCTCCGCCAGGACTGACATCACTCTCCGTACTGACATCACTCTCCGCCAGGACTGACATCACTCTCCGTACTGACATCACTCTCCGCCAGGACTGACATCACTCTCCGTACTGACATCACTCTCCGCCAGGACTGACATCACTCTCCGTACTGACATCACTCTCCGCCAGGACTGACATCACTCTCCATACTGACATCACTCTCCTCCAGGACTGACATCACTCTCCTCCAGGACTGACATCACTCTCCGCCAGGACTGACATCACTCTCCGTACTGACATCACTCTCTGTACTGACATCACTTTCCGTCCGTAATGACATCACTTTCTGTCCGTAATGACATCACTCACCGCCAGGACTGACATCACTCTCCGCCAGGACTGACATCACACTACGCCAGTACTGACATCACTCTCCGTACTGACATCACTCTCCGTCTGTACTTACATCACTCTCCGTACTGACCTCACTCTCTGTCTGTACTGACATCACTCTCCGTACTGACATCACTCATCGTACTGACATCGCTTTCCGCCAGAACTGACATCACTCTCCGTCCGTACTGACATCATTCTCTGTACTAACATCACTCTCCATACTGACATCACTCTCCGTCCTTACGGACATCACTCTCCGTACTGACATCACTCTCCGTACTGATCTCACACTCCGTCCGTACTGACATCACTCTCCGTACTGACATCACTCTCCGCCAGTACTGACATCACTCTCCGTCCGTACTGACATCACTCTCCGTCCGTACTGACATCACTCTCCGTACTGACATCACTCTCCGTCCGTACTGACATCACTCTCCGTACTGACATCACTCTCCGTCTGTACTTACATCACTCTCCGTACTGACCTCACTCTCTGTCTGTACTGACATCACTCTCCGTACTGACATCACTCATCGTACTGACATCACTCTCCGTACTGACATCACTCTCCGCCAGTACTGACATCACTCTCCGTACTGACATCACTCTCCGCCAGAACTGACATCACTCTCCGTCCGTACTAACATCACTCTCCATACTGACATCACTCTCCGTCCTTACGGACATCACTCTCCGTACTGACATCACTCTCCGTACTGACATCACTCTCCGTCTGTACTTACATCACTCTCCGTACTGACCTCACTCTCTGTCTGTACTGACATCACTCTCCGTACTGACATCACTCATCGTACTGACATCACTCTCCGTACTGACATCACTCTCCGTCCGTACTAACATCACTCTCCATACTGACATCACTCTCCGTCCTTACGGACATCACTCTCCGTACTGACATCACTCTCCGTACTGACATCACTCTCCGCCAGTACTGACATCACTCTCCGTACTGACATCACTCTCCGTACTGATCTCACTCTCCGTCCGTACTGACATCACTCTCCGTACTGACATCACTCTCCGCCAGTACTGACATCACTCTCCGTACTGACATCACTCTCCGCCAGTACTGACATCACTCTCCGTACTGACATCACTCTCCGCCAGTAGTGACATCACTCTCCGTACTGACATCACTCTCTGTCCGTACTGAGAGCAAAGAGTGAGACTGATTTTGAGCCTAATTTTATTAATATTCGATTTTCCACCAATGAGGACGAGGTGACATGTAACAGGTATTAAAGGAAATGAAATGGAACACACCGATAGGTGAAGATAATCTGAGCCCAAATCCTCCGGGAGATTCAAATAAAGAGAAAGTGGAATTAATCTCTCTGTGAAAGAATGAAGTGGATAAAGAGGGTGAATCGAATGAAACCCTGACTCAGGAATCACCCGGCTCATATATTTATTGGTCTGTTTATTACCGTCTCTCGTAGATTGGATTGTCCGTGTGTGGAATTCGATTATAGGACAGGATCGATCAACAACAACTTGCATTTATATAGCGCCTTTAACAGAGTAAAACATCCCAAGGAGCTTCACAGGAGTGTAAATCAGACAAAATTTAACACCAAATCAAAGAAGGAGATATTAGGACAGGTGACCAAAAGCTTGGTCAAAGAGGGAGGTTTTAAGGAGCATCTTAAAGGAGGAGAGAGAGGGGGAGAGGCGGAGAGGTTTAGGGAGGGAATTCCAGAGTTTGGGGTCCAGACAGCTGAAGGCACGGCCGCCAATGGTGGGGTGAAGGGAGTGGGGGATGGACAAGAGGCCAGAGTTGGAGGAACGCGGAGATCTCGGAGGGTTGTGGGGCCCACAGGTAGATCTGTTCCTCCTCATGTTCCGGAAGGTACCAATGATTCTCCGAGGCTGCCTTCGTTCACCCTCCATATTATTGCGATAGGTCGATGGAAACTCTCAGTTGGTTGTTGGAGGAATGTTGACGTGGACACTGGGAGAACTCTCTGCTCCTCCTCCAATAGGGCAACAGATGGATTCCCATTGGCTGATGTCTTCTTGCCCCATGACGGTGAGTGGCTGCGAGAGCTCGGAGTTTGTAGAAGGAGATTCTCTCCCTTTTATTGAACTGTTTAAGAGATGCCACTTATTGACCTGCCCTCCAGCCCACTGATTCCTGCACTGAGTTGAGCAAGGCCTGCTCTCAGTCCCATTACTGTCAGCTCAAACTCATCCTCAACACTTCACTTCACTCCACCTTCTGACACCAGGCAGACCAACAAGCTCGTCCCCAGTCCTGGGCTTCAGACACTGAGCGACAAGGACAGAAAATCATTACACTCAAAACATCTCAACCAAAGGTTATTAGAATCACAAATTAAATCAGTCACCTCGAGAGGAAATAATGTAACTGGTGAGAGCTGGAAGATGAAGGAATCAACCAGTTAACCCCCATTATACTGAATATCGGAGATTCAGCGGGACTGATACATGACAAGTTGGGGCAACTATTTAGTAATTGAATGTCCTGTTAATTGCTGCCAGTGATTAATGAAATCCCAGACAAGGTGTTTATTCCAAGGTCCATCTGAGCATCATTCCATCAGATGATGGCGTTAAACAGAGAGACATCCCAGTGACCCTCAGCACATTCGTTCTCCCGTCACTACACAAGGAATAAAAGTGCGGGTTATTAAGTGGGGTACAGTAGTGTACTCCCTATCTCTGTAACCCCCTACAGCCCTACACCCCTCCCTATCTCTATAACCCCCTCCAGCCCTACACCCCTCCCTATCTCTGTAACCCCCTCCAGCCCTACACCCCTCCCTATCTCTATAACCCCCTCCAGCCCTACACCCCTCCCTATCTCTGTAACCCCCTCCAGCCCTACACCCCTCCCTATCTCTGTAACCCCCTCCAGCCCTACACCCCTCCCTATCTCTATAACCCCCTCCAGCCCTACACCCCTCCCTATCTCTGTGACTCCCTCCAGCCCTACACCCCTCCCTATCTCTGTAACCCCCTCCAGCCCTACACCCCTCCCTATCTCTATAACCCCCTCCAGCCCTACACCCCTCCCTATCTCTGTAACTCCCTCCAGCCCTACACCCCTTCCTATCTCTGTAACCCCCTCCAGCCCTACACCCCTCCCTATCTCTGTAACCCCCTCCAGCCCAACACCCCTCTCTATCTCTGTGACCTCCTCCAGCCCTACAATCCTCTGAGATCTCTGCATTCCTCCAATTCCCACAATTTTAATCGCTCCACCATTGGCGGCCGTGCCTTCACCTGTCTGGGCCCTAAGCTCTGGTATTCCCTCCCTAAACCTCTCCACCTCTCTCTCCTCCTTTTCGACACTCCTTAAAACCCACCTCTCTGACCAGGCTTTTGATCTCCTGTCCTAATATCTCCTTCTGTGGCTCGGTGTCAAATTCTGTCTGATAATCACTCCTGTGAAGCCCCTTGGGATATTTCACGATGTTAAAGGCGCTATATAAATGCAAGTTGTTGTTGTTGCAGTGGTTGTGTGTCTCTGGGCTGTGATTGGATGGGGTATTCTCGAACGGATCCATAGTGCCTCACCCACAGGGACAGATTGGATTATTTGATCATCTGCTTCTTACAATCTCTGATCAGTTGATCACTACAAGGGTTGGAACTGGATCACAGGGTTGAGATGACATCATGGATCTTGAGAGTGAAGCTCAGTGATTGGTCGTCTAAACCCTGGAATTGGACAAAAAATAATTAAAAAGGCTAATGGGATGTTGGCCTTTATCTCGGGGGCTGGAATACAAAGGGGAGGAAGTGATGTTCCAGCTGTACAGAGCTCTGGTCAGACCACATCTGGAGACTGGGTTCAGTTCTGGGCACCGCACCTCAGGAAGGATATATTGGCCCTGGAGAGGGTGCAGCACAGATTCACCAGAATGATACCGGGGATTAAAGGGTTAAATTATGAGGACAGGTTGCATTAACTTGGCTTAAATTTATTTGAGTACAGAAGATTAAGGAGTGATCTAATTGAGGTGTTGAAGATGATTAAAGGATTTGATAGGGTCGATCGAGAGAAACTATTTCCTCTGGTGGGAGAGACCAGAACAAGGGGGAATAATCCTAAAATTAGAGCTCGGCCGTTCAGGGGTGATGTCAGGAAGCATTTCTTCACACAAAGGGGAGTGGAAATCTGGAACTCTCTCCCCCAAAAAGCTGTTGAGGCTGGGGGTCAATTGAAAATTTCAAAACTGAGATTGATAGATTTTTGTTGGGTGAGGGGATTAAGGGTTACGGAACCAAGACGGGTAAATGGGGTTAAAATACAGATCAGCCGTGATCTAATTGAATGGCGAAACAGGCTCGAGGGGCTGAATGGCCTCCTCCTGTTCCTGTGTTCCTATGCTGTGTGTGGGATCTTGCTGTGCGCAAATTTGATGCCGAGTTTGCCAACATAACAGTGACTACACCTCAAAAGTACTGAATTGTCTGTGAAGTGTTTTGGGACATCCTGAGGTTGTGGGAGGCACTGTAGAAATCCCAGTCTTTCTTGATGTCCTTGATATGGAACGGTGTCACACATTAATCACCGTCTAATTATTGTGGGTTTTAGGGCCAGTCTGAGCTGATTGTTTACCTGGTTTATAAATATTCTGTCTGACTGATACAGAGTTACATCGAATTTACAGCACAGAAACAGGCCATTCGGCCCAACTTGTCTATGTTGGTGTTTATTCTCCACACGAGCCTCCTCCCTCCCCTCTCCATCTCACCCTATCAGCATATCCTTCTATTCCTTTCTCCCTCCTGTGTTTATCCAGTTTAATTGCTCTGTAGAAATTTCCCTTTTCTCTCGGTGTTAATTGGATGTGAAAGATTCTCCAGCGAGTGGCTCCTCCCCTGAGCTCACCATCTGTGAACACATTTTACCCTCACTCTCCCACCTCCATATGGAGGGTCCGTGTCCCACAGGACTGAAGGGAGGGGAGAGGATGGCAGGAGATCTGTCATCGGCCTGGCACCAATACACTGGCACTGCCCCTCTGCCCTCCTCATCTGTGTCTGAGGGTCGCTGGTCAAAGGAGGGCAACTCACAGCTCAGACCGAGACTGAGAAACAGGATAGTGAGGGACAGGCGAGACTCTCACTGCTCCAGATACTGAAACAAGCTGCTGTCACCCGTCACATCGTCACTTTAGTAACACGCACAGAGACAGAGAGACACAGAGAGAGAGAGAGAGAGAGACAGAGACACAGAGAGAGAGAGAGAGACACACACACACAGACACAGAGACACAGAGAGAGAGAGACACACACACAGACACACAGACACAGACACACACACACAGACACAGAGACACAGAGAGAGAGAGACACACACACAGACACACAGACAGACACACAGACACAGACACAGAGACACAGAGACACGGACACAAAGACACACGGACACGCATATAATCACACATATAGCCAGACACAGACACACACACCCCCCCACATTGTGTCCCCGACACCCCGGCCCCAATAACACTCCGCACTGAGTGAACAGTGAGTGTCCGGGAGCTCACGGTAATCGGGTCCTGGGATTATAATAGGCAGTGGCAGCAATCATTTATAATCTTCATGCTTCAATAATTAGACATTAACATTCGATTAACAAGTCAAATTTGCAAAGCAAATATGTAAATGTGTCAAATTAGTCGCCCTGATTGACCAACAGATTCTCTGCTCACAAACCCGGACTGTGGATTACAATTCTGGCAAAGTCTTAATCAGCTGATGGACAAATCAGTCATTGTTTCCCCGTCTCTTGTACGGAGTCACAGAGCAGGAAACACGGACTGGGGACAGATTTAATCCAGAGCTTCACCCAGGAGTGTCGTGTTATCACCGGACATGTTCACTCACACCAGCTTTTTATTAACATATTTTCTCAACTGAACTCAAATTCTCAAACTGCCAGGGTGGGATTTCCTGGATTATTAGCCCAGGTCTCGAGATTACTGGTCCAGTAATATAACCACTACACTCCCGTACCCTGGATTATTAGCCCAGGTCTCGAGATTACTGGTCCAGTAATATAACCACTACACTCCCGTACCCTGGATTATTAGCCCAGGTCTCGAGATTACTGGTCCAGTAACACAACCACTACACTACCGTACCCTGGATTATTGGCCCAGGTCTCGAGATTACTGGTCCGGTAATATAACCACTACACTACCGTACCCTGGATTATTGGCCCAGGTCTCGAGATTACTGGTCCAGTAATATAACCACTGCACTACCGTACCCTGGATTATTAGCCCAGGTCTCGAGATTACTGGTCCAGTAATATAACCACTACACTACCGTACCCTGGATTATTGGCCCAGGTCTCGAGATTACTGGTCCAGTAATATAACCACTACACTCCCATACCCTGGATTATTAGCCCAGGTCTCGAGATTACTGGTCCAGTAATATAACCACTACACTACCGTACCCTGGATTATTAGCCCAGGTCTCGAGATTACTGGTCCAGTAATATAACCACTACACTCCCGTACCCTGGATTATTAGCCCAGGTCTCGAGATTACTGGTCCAGTAATATAACCACTACACTCCCGTACCCTGGATTATTAGCCCAGGTCTCGAGATTACTGGTCCAGTAATATAACCACTACACTCCCGTACCCTGGATTATTAGCCCAGGTCTCGAGATTACTGGTCCAGTAATATAACCATTACATTAATTCTCACATTTTATAGGGATAAGTTTCGTATTCTGTAAAAAAGAAAGACTTGCATTTATTTCGTGCCATTCACGACCTCAGGATGTCCCAAAGTGCTTTACAGCCAATGAAATACTTTTGAAGTGTAGTCACTGTTGTAATGTGGGAAATGCAGCAGCCAATTTGAGCACAGCAAGATCCCACAAATTGCAATGTGATAATAACCAGATGATCTGTTTTTCGTGATGTTGGTTGAGGGATAAATTTTAACCAGGACACTGGGAAGTGCCTTGGGATGTTTTACTACTTTAAAGGCGCTATATAAATGCAAGTTGTTGTTTAATTGGAGAGAATTGCCTTCAATCCACAAATCTCACTGAATTCCCCGTCTGCCATTTTCACCTCAAGCCCTTCAGTTTCTAACACGTCTGTGAATTGAAATATTTCTGTGGTTAAAATATCAGATTGTTCCTTGTCATATTTATTGGACTATTTCTGTGCAGCAACTCTTGTTATAAGAAACCTAAGGGACTGACTGGACTCTGTGCAGCTGTTAAACCTGTGCTGATACTGTCAGCAGGAGATCATCACACAGACCATAATATGAGTCTGTGATATCAGTCTCCCGGAAATAAACCTTAGCTCTGCGCTGCCTGTTAAATAATGTAAAGGGTCATCAGAAACTATGAGAAATAAAGCAAAAAGGAGCAATAATTTGCCCCAATTATTAAAGGACAGGACAGGACAATCGTGGGAATAAAATTACAGATACTGAGCTCACTTAGTGAGGAAAGTAAAAGGCGAATCACAGGAGAACGTTAATCGTCTGTGTGAGGCCTCACAATCTGCCCAGAGCTGGTGTCGGAGAGTGTGGGAGTTTAATAGCGTTACAAAGTGAGACAGTCCCTGGGGTTAGTCAGCAGAATGATTTCTAGTGTGAGGATTGAGTCACATTCTCTCCTCCTGCCCGACTCTGGGACATGACATTGGGCTTTAGTCTGTCGTTAATTAGGGGGCGGTGACCACATCATCATCGAACCTGAGGCTGAGGCAGTGACATCGTCACAGTAATGATCACAATTCACTGGGCACAGCCCAGAATCCTCACACTCCTGTTAGGATCAGAGGAACAGGACGAGGCCATTCAGCCCCTCGAGCCTGTTCCACCATTCATAGGAACAGGACGAGGCCATTCAGCCCCTCGAGCCTGTTCCACCTTTCATAGGAACAGGAGGAGGCCATTCAGCCCCTCGAGCCTGTTCCACCATTCATAGGAACAGGAGGAGGCCATTCAGCCCCTCGAGCCTGTTCCACCTTTCATAGGAACAGGAGGAGGCCATTCAGCTCCTCGAGCCTGTTCCACCTTTCATAGGAACAGGAGGAGGCCATTCAGCCCCTCGAGCCTGTTCCACCATTCATCGAATTACATCGATCACATAGAATTTACAGCACAGAAACAGACCATTCCTCTTGCTTCTTGTTAATTGTCATCTTTTGGGGCTGAGAAATTTAAAGGGACAATAACAAGATTCACAGAATGATTCCATTTCGATCAAATCCGTGGCCTCCAAAAGCACAGCTTTTTTGTGATCATATAATTATAGAATCTTACAGCACAGAAGGAGGCCATTGAGCCCATCGTGCCTGTGCTGGCTCTTTGAAAGAGGTGTCCATTTAGTCCCACTCCCCCGCTCCTTCCCCACAACCCGGCAAATTCTCCTTTTCAAGTATTTATTCAATTTTTGAAAGTTATTATTGAATCTGCTTCCAGCGCCCTTTCAGGCAGCGCATTCCAGATCAGAGCAACTCACTGAATAAAAACATTCTCCTCATCTCCCCCCTGGTTCTTTTGCCAATTACCTTAAATCTGTGTCCTCTGGTCACCGACCCTCCTGCCGATGGAAACAGTTTCTCCTTATTTACTCTATCAAAACCCCTCCTGATTTTGAAGACCTCTATTAAATTTCCCCTTAACCTTCTCTGCTCTGAGGAGATATTTGTTGACCAGAAATACCTTTCTTGGTGCAGGATTTCACTGAAAGCCTCTGAGCCCTTAATGTTCCTTCATAACCTCGCATTTCCTGCTATAATTCTCCTCACTGGAACCAAACCGCTGAGAATCAATTACAGCCAATGGAGGCCCATTCCCAGAGGCTCATGGGATTGGGAAGGTGGTTCTGAACACTCTGAGCTTATTCTGTTTAAAATCTTTCTGACAGAAAGTTAACCCTGTTAGAAAATAAGATTATTTCCACAATCATCTCCCCGGCCCAGGGCATTCCATCGTTCTGTGATCTCAGGGATTCCACGTCCCTGGACAGAACTCTCCGGTTACCATAGAAACAACCCACTCAGAAAAGAAAGAAAGACTTGCATTTATATAGCGCCTTTCACCACCTCAGGACGTCCCAAAGCGCTTTACAACCCATGAAGTATTTTGAAGTGTAGTCACTGTTGTAATGTAGGAAACATGGCAACCAATTTGCGCACAGCAAGATCCCACAAACAGCAATGAGATAAATCACTAGATAATCTGTTTCAGTGATGTTGGTTGAGTGTTAAATATTCGCCAGGACACTGGGAGAACTCCCCTGCTCTTCTTCGAAACACTGCCATGGGATCTTTAATGTCGACCTGAGAGGGCAGACGGGGCCTCGGTTTAATGTCTCATCTAAAAGATGGCCCCTCTGACAGTGCAGCACTCCCTCAGTACTGACCCTCCGACAGTGCAGCGCTCCCGCAGTACTGACCCTCCGACAGTGCAGCGCTCCCTCAGTACTGACCCTCCGACAGTGCAGCGCTCCCTCAGTACTGACCCTCCGACAGTGCAGCGCTCCCTCAGTGCTGACCCTCCGACAGTGCAGCGCTCCCTCAGTACTGACCCTCCGACAGTGCAGCGCTCCCTCAGTACTGACCATCCGACAGTGCAGCACTCCCTCAGTACTGACCCTCCGACAGTGCAGCGCTCCCTCAGTACTGACCCTCCTACAGTGCAGCGCTTCCTCAGTACTGACCCTCCGACAGTGCAGCGCTCCCTCAGTTCTGACCCTCCGACAGTGCAGCGCTCCCTCAGTACTGACCCTCCGACAGTGCAGTGCTCCCTCAGTACTGACCCTCCGACAGTGCAGCGCTCCCTCAGTACTGCCCATCCGACAGTGCAGCGCTCCCTCAGTCATGCCCCTCCGACAGTGCAGCGCTCCCTCAGTACTGACCCTCCGACAGTGCAGCGCTCCCTCAGTACTGACCCTCCGACAGTGCAGCGCTCCCTCAGTACTGACCCTCCGACAGTGCAGCGCTCCCTCAGTACTGACCCTCCGACAGTGCAGTGTTCCCTCAGTACTGACCCTCCGACAGTGCAGCGCGCACTCAGTACTGACCCTCCGACAGTGCAGCGCTCCCTCAGTACTGACCCTCCGACAGTGCAGCGCTCCCTCAGTACTGCCCATCCGACAGTGCAGCGCTCCCTCAGTACTGACCCTCCGACAGTGCAGCGCTCCCTCAGTGCTGACCCTCCGACAGTGCAGCGCTCCCTCAGTACTGACCCTCCGACAGTGCAGCGCTCCCTCAGTACTGACCCTCCGACAGTGCAGCGCTCCTTCAGTGCTGACCCTCCGACAGTGCAGCGCTCCCTCAGTACTGACCCTCCGACAGTGCAGCGCGCCCTCAGTACTGACCCTCCGACAGTGCAGCGCTCCCACAGTACTGACCCTCCGACAGTGCAGCGCTCCCTCAGTACTGCCCCTCCGACAGTGCAGCGCTCCCTCAGTACTGACCCTCCGACAGTGCAGCGCTCCCTCAGTGCTGACCCTCCGACAGTGCAGCGCTCCCTCAGTACTGACCCTCCGACAGTGCAGCGCTCCCTCAGTACTGACCCTCCGACAGTGCAGCGCTCCTTCAGTACTGACCCTCCGACAGTGCAGCGCTCCCTCAGTACTGACCCTCCGACAGTGCATCGCTCCCTCAGTACTGCCCATCCGACAGTGCAGCGCTCCCTCAGTACTGACCCTCCGACATTGCAGCGCTCCCTCAGTACTGACCCTCCGACAGTGCAGCGCTCCCTCAGTACTGACCCTCCGACAGTGCAGCGCTCCCTCAGTACTGACCCTCCGACAGTGCAGCGCTCCCTCAGTACTGACCCTCCGACAGTGCAGCGCTCCCTCAGTACTGACCCTCCGACAGTGCAGCGCGCCCTCAGTACTGACCCTCCGACAGTGCAGCGCTCCCTCAGTACTGACCCTCCGACAGTGCAGCGCTCCCTCAGTACTGCCCCTCCGACAGTGCAGCGCTCCCTCAGTACTGCCCCTCCGACAGTGCAGCGCTCCCTCAGTGCTGACCCTCCGACAGTGCAGCGCTCCCTCAGTACTGATCCTCCGACAGTGCAGCGCTCCCTCAGTACTGACCCTCCGACAGTGCAGCGCTCCTTCAGTGCTGACCCTCCGACAGTGCAGCGCTCCCTCAGTACTGACCCTCCGACAGTGCAGCGCGCCCTCAGTACTGACCCTCCGACAGTGCAGCGCTCCCACAGTACTGACCCTCCGACAGTGCAGCGCTCCCTCAGTACTGACCCTCCGACAGTGCAGCGCTCCCTCAGTACTGACCCTCCGACATTGCAGCACTCCCTCAGTACTGACCCTCCGACAATGCAGCGCTCCCTCAGTACTGCCCCTCCGACAGTGCAGCGCTCCCTCAGTAATGCCCCTCCGACAGTGCAGCGCTCCCTAAGTACTGACCCTCCGACAGTGCAGCGCTCCCTCAGTACTGACCCTCCGACAGTGCAGCGCTCCCTCAGTACTGACCCTCCGACAGTGCAGCGCTCCCTCAGTACTGACCCTCCGACAGTGCAGCGCTCCCTCAGTCCTGACCCTCCGACAGTGCAGCGCTCCCTCAGTACTGACCCTCCGACAGTGCAGCTCTCCCTCAGTACTGACCCTCCGACAGTGCAGCGCTCCCTCAGTACTGACCCTCCGACAGTGCAGCGCTCCCTCAGTACTGACCCTCCGACAGTGCAGCGCTCCCTCAGTACTGCCCCTCCGACAGTGCAGCGCTCCCTCAGTACTGACCCTCCGACAGTGCAGCGCTCCCTCAGTCCTGCACTGGGAGTGTCAGGTCTGAACCAGGGCGGGTGCATGGAGTTAAGATACAGCCATTGAATTGAATGGTGGAACAGGTTCGAGGGGCTGAATGGCCTCCTCCTGTTTCTATGTTCCTTTCAGTGAGATTGCACAGTTAGAACAGATTGTGATTATTGAGATACTCTCACAGCAGTTTAAACAGACAAATCCTTTGCCACAGGTTTGACAGGTGAGATGAGCCAGTAATCCCAGTGATGGATGGAGATATATTATATGAGTCTGATGCTCCCAATCTCTGGGACTGGATTGAAAGTGACGGCAGTTTAATGTGTATGGAACAAATCTGGAGGATCAGTTTTGAGCGGGTGACTGGGAGGCTGATGGGAAGATGCCTGGTGATTTGTGATCACTGCGATCAGTTTATTGATGAGATGTCTGATCCACGCTCATTATTTCCTCTTGCTGAGGATTTGAAATGTCTCTTTCCACCTCTCATTTCTCATCACTGATTTTCAAATGGAGCCTCTGCTTGTTCCCTTTTATTGTCTTTATTAGTTTTGATGTTTCATTCTGAAATTCACAGCCCAGTCACATCTTGGCAGATTGAGCCCATAATCCAGGCCAACACTCCCGGTACAGTACTGAGGGAGAGCTGCACTGTCGGAGGGTCAGTACTGAGGGAGTGCTGCACTGTCCGAGGGTCAGTACTGAGGGAGTGCTGCACTGTCCGAGGGTCAGTACTGAGGGAGTGCTGCACTGTCCGAGGGTCAGTACTGAGGGAGTGCTGCACTGTCCGAGGGTCAGTACTGAGGGAGTACCGCACTGTCGGAGGGTCAGTACTGAGGGAGCGCTGCACTGTCGAAGGGTTAGTACTGAGGGAGAGCTGCACTGTCGGAGGGTCAGTACTGAGGGAGTGCTGCACTGTCCGAGGGTCAGTACTGAGGGAGCGTTGCACTGTCGGAGGGACAGTACTGAGGGAGTGCTGCACTGTGGAAGGGTCAGTACTGAGGGAGTGCTGCACTGTCGGAGGGTCAATACTGAGGGAGTGCTGCACTGTCGGAGGGTCAATACTGAGGGAGTGCTGCACTGTCGGAGGGTCAGTACTGAGGGAGTGCTGCACTGTCCGAGGGTCAGTACTGAGGGAGTGCTGCACTGTCGGAGGGTCAATACTGAGGGAGTGCTGCACTGTCGGAGGGTCAGTACTGAGGGAGTGCTGCACTGTCCGAGGGTCAGTACTGAGGGAGTGCTGCACTGTCCGAGGGTCAGTACTGAGGGAGTGCTGCACTGTCCGAGGGTCAGTACTGAGGGAGTGCTGCACTGTCCGAGGGTCAGTACTGAGGGAGTGCTGCACTGTCCGAGGGTCAGTACTGAGGGAGTACCGCACTGTCGGAGGGTCAGTACTGAGGGAGCGCTGCACTGTCGAAGGGTTAGTACTGAGGGAGAGCTGCACTGTCGGAGGGTCAGTACTGAGGGAGTGCTGCACTGTCCGAGGGTCAGTACTGAGGGAGCGTTGCACTGTCGGAGGGACAGTACTGAGGGAGTGCTGCACTGTGGAAGGGTCAGTACTGAGGGAGTGCTGCACTGTCGGAGGGTCAGTACTGAGGGAGTGCTGCAATGTCGGAGGGTCAGTACTGAGGGAGTGCTGCACTGTCGGAGGGTCAGTCTTTCAGATGAGACTTTAAACCGAGGCCCCGTCTGCCCCCTCAGGTGGGTGTAAAAGATCCCACCGCCACTATTTGAAGAAGAGCAGGGGAGTTCTCCCTCATGTTCTGGCCAATATTTATCCTTCAACCAACATCACTAAAACAGATTATCTGATAATTTATCTCATTGCTGTTTGTGGGATCTTGCTGTGCACAAATTGGTTGGCACGTTTCCTACATTACAACAGTGACTACACTTCAAAAATAGTTCATTGGCTGTAACATGCTTTGGGATGTCATGAGGTCATGAAAGGAACTATATTAATGCAAGTCTTTCATTGAATCATTTAAATTGATTCCCCTCGACACCAGAGTAAAATAGTCTTTCCCTTTTCATTCCATCAAAACACTTCATCATTTTAAAACCTCGATTAAATCTCCTCTTCACCTTCTCTGTTCCACTGGAAACAGTCCCAGTTTCTCAAATCTCTCCTCATAACTCTAGTTTCCCATCCTGGCCTCATCCTGGTGAATCTCCACTGTTTACTCTCTGTTGATTTAATGTCCTTTCTATAATGGGGCACTAAAACTGTCCCCAGTCTCTAACTGGGGTCTAACCGATGTTCTGTATCAATTCACCATCACTTCTCGTACTCTGTGACCCTATTTAATAAACCCCAGATGCTCTTGGCCTTTCTCTGGCTTTATCTCCCTGCACTCTCACTCTCAGGGAATGATGTATCTGAACCCCAGGCTCTCTCTGTTCATCCTCACCCTTCAGTGTCCCTCCATTATGTGCGGATTGGGCACAGTCTGTGGAGGGAGTGGGTCTGATGGGCCCAATGGCCTTTCCTTATTCCTTGCTTCCTTCCATTCTTCTATCCTGGGTTATCTGCTCCATTGGAAGGGTCACCAGGACCAATCCCCACTCAGGACACTGAGATTCGAATATCCTCCGTCTCCACAACACAACATCCAACAAACTTTCTGTCTTTCTGTTGATGTAAACACACCAGATCAACGTCAATCACACTCAACCCATATCCCCCCAGCGATGGGAGGGGTTTTGATCGAGTAAATAAGGAGAAACTGTTTCCATTGGTGGGAGGGTCGGTAACCAGAGGACACAGGTTTAAGATAATTAGTAAAAGAGCCAGAGGGGAGATGAGGAGAGACGTCAGGAAACCAGTCACTAAAACACGTTGATGATTTTAGATTCTGCTCCCGGTCTGGGCTCTGTTTGCACTCTGAGTGTTTTTGGACCACTCGATGCATTTTACTCATTCACTGATCTCCCGTTTCCATAATTTGTTCAAACACTGTGGACTGGGACCAATTTGTGCTCCGATCGGTTCCCCACGACTGTCTCAGTTAATGATCCACACACAGCGGATCCGATGGGTTTATTCCTCGAATGCTCCTGTCTCTGGTCATCACCTGGTGCCTGAACTGGGAAAGGCTGAACAGGCTGGGGCTCGTTTCACTAGAAAAGAGAAGGCTGAGGGGTGACCTGATAGAGGGCTTTAAAATTATGAAGGGGTTTGATAGGGTAGATGTAGAGAAGATGTTTCCACTTGTGGG
This sequence comes from Heptranchias perlo, assembly GCF_035084215.1. Taxonomy (NCBI): domain Eukaryota; kingdom Metazoa; phylum Chordata; class Chondrichthyes; order Hexanchiformes; family Hexanchidae; genus Heptranchias; species Heptranchias perlo. Next base: position 323,880 of record NW_027139223.1, on the reverse strand, counting down.
GAAGGCCAGAACTAGGGGTCATAAATATAAGATAGTCCCTAATAAATCCAATCGGGAATTCAGGAGAAACTTTGTTACCCAGAGAGTGGTGAGAATGTGGAACTCGTTACCACAAGGAGTAGTTGAGGTGAAAAGTATAGATGCATTTAAGAGGAATAAGAACATAACAACATAAGAAATAGGAGCAGGAGTAGGCCATTCGGCCCCTCGAGCCTGCTCCGTCATTCAATAAGATCATGGCTGATCTTCAACCTCAACTCCACTTTCCCGCCCGATCCCCATATCCTTTGCTTCCCTCAGAGTCCAAAAATCTATTGATCTCAGTCTAGAATATACTCAATGACTGAGCATCCACAGCCCTCTGGGATAGAGAATTCCAAAATATCTGGATAAATACATGAGGGAGAAAGGAATAGAAGGATATGTTGATCGGGTGAGATGAAGTAAGGTTGGAGGAGGCTCGTGTGGAGCATAAACACCGGCACAGACCAGTTGGGCCGAATGGCCTGTTTCTGTGCTGTACATTCGATGTAATTCTCTGTAATATCTGGAAGCCAGTCTGAGACGAGCTGAATCAGACCTGTTCTGTCACTCGATGATGTTATTTACACTCAGTCACAAAGTCAGGGAGCTGGAAATTTAATCTCCTGATGTGAGAAATGATTAGAATATTTGTGGGTGTCGAGACTGTAACTTTATGTCCTGTCAGTGGGGTTTTGACAAGATGCTCAAGATGGGTTAATGCTCCCTGACAGGGGAGGTTTTAAACTGTTCTCCCTGTTTACAACAATCAGACTAAAGACCAATAAAATTCCAGGGTCATGTTTAATTCTGATGTGGAGATGCCGGTGATGGACTGGGGTGGACAAATGTAAGGACTTGCACAACACCAGGTTATAGTCCAACAGTTTTATTTTAAATCACAAGCTTTCGGAGCTTACCTCCTTCGTCAGGTGAGTGAAGGGTTCTAAAAACGCACAGCATATATAGTCAGAGAACAATGCGTGGTGATTACAGATAATCTTTCCAACTGCCCCTGATCACATCTCGGCTGGGAGACGATCACAGCAATCAAATTCTACAATCATCGTATAAATAGGAAGATAGGAGCAGGAGGAGGCCATTCAGCCCATTCAATTAGATCATGTCTGATCTGTATCTTCACTCCATTTACCCTCCTTTGCTCCGTATCCCTCGATACCCTCACCCAACAAAAATCTATCGATCTCAGTCTTGAAAGCTCCAATTGACCCCCAGCATCCACAGCCTTTTGGAGAGAGAGTTCCAGATTTCCACTCCCCTTTGTGTGAAGAAATGTTTCCTGACATCACCCCTGAAAGGCCGAGCTCTAATTTTAAGATAATTCCCCCTTGTTCTGGACTCTCCCTCCAGAGGAAATAGTTTCTCTCTATCCACTCTATCAAATCCTTTAATCATTTTAAACACCTTGATTAAATCACCCTCCAATCTTCTAAACTCGAGGGAATACAAGCCTGGTTTATGGAACCTGTCCTCATAATTTAACCCTTTAATCCCCGGTATCATTCTGGTGAATCTGAGCTGCACCCCCTCCAGGGCCAATATATCCTTCCTGAGGTGCGGTGCCCAGAACTGAACCCAGTCTCCAGATGTGGTCTGACCAGAGCTCTGTACAGCTGGAACATCACTTCCTCCCCTTTGTATTCCAGCCCCTGAGATAAAGGCCAACATTCCCAGATTTGCTGGTAAATTACTACATGGAATAATAACTCTCTAACTCACAGCACTGTGGGAGAACCGTCACCACACGGACTGCAGTGGTTCAAGAAGAAGGCCCATCACCACCTTCTCAAGGGGCAACTAGGGATGGGCAATAAATGCCGGCCTTGCCAGCGACACTGGGAAATTCCCCGATCTCTACTTCCCGATTTACCTCCCACTTCTCTTGTCCCCTTTATTTACTCCCGGTTAATATCCGGCACTTTGGGCCTGAGCCTTGGTTTCTCGATAATATAAAATATAATAAAATAGTAAATAATGAGCCCAGTGCCCCTGAGAAAGGAGTGACTCCGACACTGGGTCCATCCTGTTCCAGGAAACAGAAGCTGGGGGTTTTCTATCTGATTCCTGCAGCAATAATCTCGCACCATCTCCTCCTGACCTCCAGGTGACCTCGACATTATTGACAATAATGTTGTGAAGTGAATGGAAATAAAAATGGGGAGAGACGTAAAACAGGCCATCGATTCACTCTCCCCCGTTTTACACTCTCACCAGAGTCACAATCTACCCCAAACACAGAGACACACAGAGAGAGACAGAGACAGAGACACAGACACACAGACACACACACACAGAGAGACAGACACACACACACAGAGAGACAGACACACACACACACACAGACACAGAGATACAGACACAGACACACACTCACATAGACACAGACACAGAGAGACAATAAACTATCAGAGAAACAGGCTTATTATTTAATGAATGAAGATGATTGGCTCGATCTCTGAATCCTTCTGTAAACTTCGAAGCAGCTCATGAATCCCAGGAAATATTCCTGAGGATCAGGAGTGGGCTCCAGAAAGTCCACATCAGGCAGGAGTGATTCTGCTTCCAATATCCTCTTTAAACAAGTTTCCTTCTGCGATGTGCTGATTTAAATGTCACTCGGATCAAGTCTCTTTGTGTCAATATTACGGCTGGTTTGATTTTGCTGATGTTGGGTTGTGGTGAGTTTGAGATTTCCCTGGGTAAAGATCGCCCCCTTTAGATGTTCCCCTGTCCCTCAGCTGGTCCGAAAGCCCCAATAATATAGGAAGATAATCGGGAAACACAGAGGGAGCAGGAAGTGGGGAATGTTTCTATTCTGTGTCATGGTTCTCACCGAATCATCAAATCATCAAATCATCAAATCACCGAATCATCGAATCACCGAATCATCAAATCATCAAATCATCAAATCACCGAATCATCAAATCATCAAATTGTTGAATCTTTGAATCATCGAATCATCAAATCACCGAATCATCAAATCATCAAATCATCGAATCATCGAGGCGAATTTTAACCCCAAAGAGCGGGTGAGTTGGGGGTTTGTGGGAGGTTAAAATTACAGCTTTTTGAAGCTCGGCCACAACCCGGCTCCAACCCGCCCACTTCCGGGTTTAACCCCGGGGCGTTTGGACGCGGCTCAGCCCAATCCCGGAAGTCCCGCCCCCACTTAATGCCGGCGGGCGGATTGTTAAAGGGGCAATTTACCTCATTGAGATAGTTGAGGTCATTAATTTTTTGTTGATTCTCAGTCTGAAATGAATTGAAGCCTCACCTGCAGGGGTTTCCCGGGGCTTCTGAATCTCGTCAGGTGAGAGGAGGTGAGAATGGCCGATCCATGAGGTGAGTGAGGGCCTTTATTGCACTGCTGGTGGGCCCAGAGGAGGAGGACTGTTCCATCCAGGCCCAACAAGCTCACCTGGCCGACAGGACCCCCATGATCGTCTGACCCCCTGTTGGCCGAGAACCCCCCCCGGATGGGAGACCCCCCACCGATGGCCGAGACCCCTCATCGCTCCAAATCTTCATCTGATGTTCGACCTCCCCCCGATCACCTCCCCCTCCACCACGACCTTCTCCAAGGGCCCCCCCCCCCCCATGTCCTCCATGGCCCACGATCTCTCCCTCCCTCCCTCCTCTCCGATTCCCGGCTCCTTCCCCTCCTGTTAATCCGACTGTCCCGCGGGAAACACGGAAGAAAAAATAATGACCTTCAATTGAGTCCCGATGTCAGATTCGGACACACTCACTTCACTTCCGGGTTCCCCACAGGAAAATCTACCCCCCGCTGAATTCCCCGCTCCAAGGAAAAATCATGCCCATAGAATCACTGAATCACCGAATCTTCAAATCATCAAATCATAGAATCTTAGAATCATAGAATCTTACAGCACAGGAGGAGGCCATTCAGCCCATCGTGCCTGTGCCGGCTCTCCAATTAGTCCCACTTCTCCGCTCTTTCCCCATAGCCCTGCTAATTTTTCCTTTTCAAGTATTTATCCAATTCCCTTTTGAAAGTTATTATTGAATCTGCTTCCACCGCCCTTTCAGGCAGCGCATTCCAGATCATCACAACTTGCAAAAAATTTTCCTCATCTCCCCTCTGGTTCTTTTACCAATTACCTTAAATCTGTGTCCTCTGGTTACCGACCCTCCTGCCAGTGGAAAGACTTCCTCCTTATTTACTCGTTCAATGTCCCTCATAATTTTGAACACGTGTATTAAATCTCCCCTTAACATTCTCTGCTCTAAGGAGAACAATCCCAGCTTCTCCAGTCTCTCCACATTATTGAAGTCCCTCATCCCTGGTACCATTCTGGTAAATCTCCTCTGCACCCTCTCCAAGGCCTTGACATCCTTCCTAAAGTGCGGTGCCCAGAATTGGACACAATTCTCCAGCTGGGGTCTAACCAGTGATTAATGGCGTGTAACAGAAAGGCAGTGGATATTAACCCTAACTAGAGCAGGGCAATCACACAACACACAGGTGGATGGGAAATGAGCAGTAATGGCCCGTAGATCAGACATTGTCAGAACAAACATTGCCCTTTGCTGCTCCATTGGGAGCCCAAGAACCATTATATAAAATCACACAGGGCACCTACAGACTCAAAGGGATGTGGAACTCGAGCAACATTCATCTCAGTAAATGTGGAGCCCGTGAGTCTGTCTTTGGGATGAGACGTTAAACCGAGGCCCCGTCTGCCCCCTCAGGTGGACGTAAAAGATCCCACGGCACGATTTCGAAGAAGAGCAGGGGAGTTCCCCCCGGTGTCCTGGGCAATATTTATCCCTCAAACAGCACCTGAACAGATAGATGATCTGGTCATTTATTTCACTGTTTATGTGTGAAAATTGTCTGCTGTGTTTCCTACATTACAACAGTGAGTACATTTCAAAAGTACTTCATTTGCTGTAAAGCACTTTGGGATGTCCTGAGTTTGTGAAAGGCGCTATATAAATGCAAATCTTTCTTTCTCCTTTCATTCAAAACAGCAACACGTGGGGAAGGCAGTGGGTTCGGGTGGGGATAAGTCACTGTGGCCATTTTAATCTCTCGCCCTCCCGCCTGGTTCCCACCAGAGGGGAATGGGTTAAAATCGGGCCTGGTGATTCTACACCCAGTTCCCGCTGGGGGGATGGGCAGGGTTAAAATCGGGCCTAGTGATTCTGTGCCCGGTTCCCACTGTGGGGGAGTGGGTTAAAATCGGTCCTGGTGATTCTATGCCCGGTTCCCACTGGGGGGGGGAGTGGGTTAAAATTGGGCCTGGTGATTCTACATTCGGTTCCTGCTGGGGGGGAGTGGGTTAAAATCGGGCCTGGTGATTCGACACCCAGTTCCCGCTGTGGGGGAGTGGGTTAAAATCGGGCCTGGTGATTCTGCACCCGGTTCCTGCTGGGGGGGAGTGGGTTAAAATCGGGCCTGGTGATTCTACACCCGGTTCCTGCTGGGGGGGAGTGGGTTAAAATCGGGCCTGGTGATTCTACACCCGGTTCCTGCTGGGGGGGAGTGGGTTAAAATCGGGCCTGGTGATTCTACACCCGTTTCCCGCTGCGGGGGAGTGGGTTAAAATCGGGCCTGGTGATTCTATGCCCCGTTCCGCAGCATCTGAGCAGAGTTTTAACGAAGAATCTTCGCCCAAAACATGAGCCGATCGGTTCCCTTTGTTTCAGACGCTGACAGACCTGTCGTGTGTTCCCAGCGTTGGTCGTTTACCATTTTACTCTCTGTAAGATCGAGGATTCGTCTGTTCCCATTGTCACCGGAGCAAGAAGTTAAAAAGATGTTTGTGTTAAATTTGAATGATTCCAACACACGACTCGTTCCCTAAAGTGCCTCAGATCAGCTGCGGAGTGAGGATTGGAAGTGGATTTATTCACAAATCAGACTCCGAGAATGTGATCAGTTCAAACAAACAGAGGCTGAACATGGAAATCTATTCAAAGGGGAATATGGAATAATACGTCAGCTGGGAAAACAGAGATTGCACCAAGTGTGTTCATTACAAACTCCAGACACGCTCAACAGCCCATAATTAGTGCTCAGTGATGTAATATTATCCTGTCAGTGTTTATTGCTTTATTACACGGTTCATTTAATGGATCAAAACAGGATTTTAACCTGCGCTCCTGACTCGCTCAGTAATGGGACTGAGAACTGCAGTGACTGGGCCAATAGGAGGGTCGTGTCCCTGATCTCAGTTCACCCGTAGCCCAGGCCCAAAGGGTGGGGGAGGCCCATCATTTCCTGCACCGTTTTCTGCACAGAATCTTTGTGTTAAATCGATGGGCCTCAATCACAGGCTTTGGGCCTGTGCAAAAAAACAATTCCCACTCAATAGAACCTGGTTGGTCCGAGCTGGAGACCAGACTCACAGATAAAGGCAGCTCCACTAATATTTAATTCACTAATATGGCCACGATATTGAGGAATATTAAATCACACGGCCCCAGTCATTTTATACAGGCTGGTAAGATCTCCGATTCCCTCTAATGGTCGGTTCACCCACTCACAGGAAAGGAGAGACTTTTATTTAAGATTCTCCGGACGATTAGCATCAACTTTTATCACCTTTGTGGTCGTTATATTTACAAATTGGTAAAAAGTAATGGAATATAATTGTAATGTAATATAATTGTAAAGTGATATAATTGTCATGTAGAGAGAGTAGATCGGGAGAAACTGCTTCTACTGGCAGGAGGGTCGGTAACCAGAGGACACAGATTTAAGATAATTGGTAAAAGAACCAGAGGGGAGATGAGGAGAATTTTTTACAGCGAGTTGTTCTGATCTGGAATGCGCTGCCTGAAAGGGCGGTGGAAGCAGATTCAAAAATAACTTTCAAAAGGGAATTGGTTAAATACTTGAAAAGGATAAATTTGCAGGTCTATGGGGAAAGAGCGGGGGAGTGGGACTAATTGGACAGATCTTTCAAAGAGCCGGCACAGGCACGATGGGCCGAATGGCCTCTTTCTGTGCGGTAAGATTCTATGTCACTTTTAGCTCAGTAAGATTGAAAATAATGGTCACACAGTTTGAAAAGTTTATTTCACTCATTTGATGAACTGGTACTAGTTGGTTTGTGAGTGGTTTTGAAAACAATGTAGGATTTGATTGGTCAGTTTTCTGCTGGTTTCTCATTTCTCATTGGTACTTTTTTATACTATTAAGTTGTTCACATTTAGTCATTCAGATTCGTGATTGGCGATTTATCAGAGTGATCGTCTTTGAGCCAATCATGACTCTCTGCCTTATACACTTTGAAAATGTGACAGCCTGAGGCATGACACCCCAAGGTGTGACACTCTGTGATGCAACCCTGAGATGTGACACTCTGAGGTGTGACACTGTGACGGGACCCCTGAGGTGTGACACTCTGAGGTGTGACACTCTGTGATGCGACCCCTGAGGTGTGACAATCTGAGGTGTGACACTGTGACGGGACCCCTGAGGTGTGACACTCTGAGGTGTGACACTCTGTGATGCGACCGTGAGATGAGACACTCTGAGGTGTGACACTTTTAAGGTGTGATATTCTGAGGTGTGAATCCTTGAGGTGTGATGCCCTGAACTGTGACATCTTAAGGTGTGACACCTCTAGTCCAAACTGTCAGCTGTGACCCTCTGAGAGCTGTGATGTGACAGGTCCATGCTCCACACAAGACTTTACAGATAGTCACACATAATTACAGATATTCTCCATAAAACGGTATTTGCCAAACATTCTGTTGGTGAAGGTCTCGGGGGGGAAATGAGTCCCAGTGATTATGGGATGTCATCAGCCTGTTGTGGAGAGAGAGAGAGTTTGAAACTGTCCAATTACTGATTGTCGAGCTGTGTGATGACTGTATTTTACACGGTGATTATTATGGTGAAATGGGAGATGTTTTATTGAGGGTGTCAGTTATTACTGATGCAGCAAAACAGACGGCCGATATTTGGAAAGTGTCCATGTGTGGAACTCCTGAACTGACTGGACGGCAAAGTATTGAGAATGAGCCTCGATTTATAGTCAGTGCAGAAATATTGCAGAAATATGGAGTGAGAATTTCCTGATTGGTGAATTTATTGAGACGGCAACAACAAGAACAACAACTTGCATTTATATAGCGCCTTTAACGTAGTAAAACGTCCCAAGGTGCTTCACAGGAGCGTAAATCAGACAAAAATTGACACCAAGCCAAAGAAGGAGATATTAGGACAGGAGACCAAAAGCTTGGTCAAAGAGGTGGGTTTTAAGGAGGGTCTTAAATGAGGAGAGAGAGGGGGAGAGGTTTAGGGAGGGAATTCCAGAGCTCAGGGCCGAGGCAGCTGAAGGCACGGCCGCCAATGGTGGGGTGAAGGGAGTGGGGGATGGGCAAGAGACACAGAGATCTCGGAGGGTTGTAGGGCTGGAGGAGGTTTCAGAGATGGGGAGGGGCGAGGTCAGGGAGGGATTTGAACATGAGGATGGGAATTTTAAGTTTGAGGCATTAATGGACCAGATATATATCGTAATTATATAAATGCAGCCTCATAAATGACCCTCAGTAAATTTCAACATAGTATTGTTATTATTGATAATCAAAGATATGAAGATTTTCTGGTCCAGTGGTGATGTTACTGTTTGTCCAGTAATCCAAAGGCTCGGACCAATAATCCAGAGAACAAGAGTTCAAATCCCACCCGGGCAGTTTGAGAATTTAAACTCAGTTTTAAAAATCAGGAAATAAAAATCTGGTCTCAGTAAAAGTGACCATAAAATTGTCGGATTGTCGTAAAAACCCAACTGACCCACTGATACACACACCAGCCGTCCTTACCCGGTCTGGGCCTATATGTGACTCCAGTCCCACACCAACGTGGTTGACCCTTAACCTCCCTCTGAAGTGGCCGAGCAAGACACTCAGTTTGTATCAAACCCGCTCCCAGTGGTTCAAGAAGAAGGCCCAGCACCACCTTCTCAGGGCAACTAGGGATGGGCAATAAATGCCGGCCTTGCCAGCGACGCCCACATCCCCAGAATGAATAAAAAATAACACACCAGCACCTTAAACTATGTGAAAATAATCCCATCCCGAATGCTGATGGTAAATAATTCATTCTGATTCCCAATGGATGGAGAATATATAAACCTGGTGCTAATGTCACCGTATAAACTGTCTCTTCATTCCACTGTTCTCAGAATTAATGCGCTTTGTGAGAAACTTCAATAGTTCAGCAAGTGATAAATATTTAACACCCAAACCTCAATGTTCACTTTAATCGAGGGTGGAGAAGGAATGATTTCGGCCTAAATTTTAACCCATTGTGGGCAGGGGGGGAGCAGTAAAAATTGTTTTAATGACTGGGCCCAGAGCTGGGGGGGGTTTCAGATCTGATTCTCGCTCAGAGTTAAATGATTGTGTTTGTTTCCCTGGTGAAGGACAAAAAATGCCGTCAGATTTCAGATTCCGCTCTGCCCCCGAGTCTCGGCCTCAGCTCATGTTTCCCGCTGCGTTTCTCAATTCTCCCAGTTTTTATTTTGACAGATCGGGCCGTCCAGAATCTAATGACCTCGAGCTCTGCTCATTTATCCTCACCCTGTTTACACATTTTAACGCTGTAAATCCTGTTAAATTAGCAGAGCTGGGAGTTGCGGGATTGTGATGAATTCAGACGGTGTGATTCCAGCCCCAGTCCTTCGATATCCCGGGTATTAATCTCACTCCAGTTATCATCATTCACTCTGCGTTAAAACATTTTCTTTTTGCTGTTTCTATTTGTTTTAATCCCCTTCCCTCTCCCTCCCAGCTGCTCCTTGTTGGTCTGAGGTTCCACAGCTCTGGTCACACCCTCACCCCCCCCAGTACCTCACCCCCAAGGGGCCAGTGTTCATGTGATGGTGAATGTCAGCTGGATATTTGACCTTGGGGGGAATCCTGCCTCCAACCAGTGGTTGAAGATGTTCCATAAACAGCGATGTGATAATGACCGGATAATCTGTTTTATGATGTTGGTTAACAACATAAGAACGTAGAACCATAGAAAAGATACAGCACAGAAAGGGGCCATTCGTCCCATCGTGTCCGCACCGGCTCGAAGAACAACCAGGTGTCCATTCTTATCCCACCTTCCAGCACCCGGTCCGTAGCCCTGCAGCTTACAGCACTTTAGCTGTAGGCCCAGGTACTTTTTAAAAGAGTTGAGGGTCCCTGCCTCTACCACCAATTCAGGCAGTGAATTCCATACACCCACCACCCTCTGGGTAAAAAAATTTTTCCTCGTGTCCCCTCTAATCCTTCTGCCAATCAGCTTAAATCTATGTCCTCTAGTTCTTGAACTCTCCACTAGGGGAAACAGGTACTTCCTGTCTACTCTATCTGGACCCCTCATAATTTTGTACACCTCAATCAAGTCTCCCCTCAGCCTCCTCTGCTCCAAGGAAAACAACCCCAGCCTATCCAATCTCTCCTCGTAGCTGCAATTTTCAAGCCTGGCAACATACTTGTAAATCTTCTCTGCACTCTTTCCAGAGCAATTACGTCCTTCCTGTAATATGGTGAACTGCGTACAATACTCCAGCTGTGGCCTTACCAGCATTTTATACAGTTCCATCATTACATCCCTACGTTTGTATTTTATACCTCGGCTAATAACGGAGAGCATTCCCTATGCCTTCTTCACAACCTTATCTACCTGTACTGCCACCTTCAGGGACCTGTGCACACGCACTCCAAGGTCTCTCACTTCCTCCGTGATGTCCTTGACCCTAGCACCAGGGAGGCAACATACCATCCTGGAGTCACGTTTACGGCCGCAGAAACGCCTATCTGTTCCCCTTACGATGGAATCCCCTATCATTATTGCTCTCCCATACTTTTTCCTCCCCTCCTGTGCAGCTGAGTCACTCGTGGTGCCACGAACTTGGCTCTTGCTGCTTTCCCCTGATAAGCCATCTCCCCCAACAATATACAAAGCGGAATATCTGTTTGAGAGGGAGATGGCCCCAGGGGACTCCTGCTCTACCTGCCTAGTCCTTTTACTCTGCCTGGCGGTCACCCATTTCCTTTCTGCCTGCGTAATCTTTACCTGCGGTGTGACCACCTCACTGAACGTGCTATCCACGATAGTCTCAGCATCGCGGATGCTCCACAGTGAGTCCACCTGCAGCTCCAGCTCCGAAAGACGGTTAGCCAGTAGCTGCAGCTGGACACACTTCCTGCACACATGGTCGCCAGGGACACCCGTAGTGTCTTGATTGTCTCGATGTTAATATGTCTTCACCAGGGGATCATTGTTTGATGTAAATGAGTCTCTGAAACTGACCATGGGCTGGAGTCTCTTTGACTGGGACCTGGGGTTAACTGTTTCATATCTCACAGCCTGTTTCATGTCGTGCAGTTTTTCAGTGTTTTTACAGTATTTCCCATATTTGTGGTCTTACACTGGGGAGCACTCAGTCCCATCGTCTGTTTCTGCTTCAGATTTCCAACATCTGCAGTTTTTTTACTCCTTTTAAAGGGAAGCTCGATAAACACGAGGGAGAAAGGAATAGAAGGATATGCTGATGGGGTGAGATGAAGAGGGGAGGGAGGAGGCTCGTGTGGAGATAAACACCGGCATCGACCAGTTGGGCCGAATGGTTTTTAGTACTCTCTAACTGGGAGTTTTTATTACTTGTTCACAGGGAGATTTTAGTACTCTCTCACTGGGAGTTTTTAGTACTCCCCCACTGGGAGTTTTTAGTACTCTTTCATTGGGAGTTTTTAGTACTCCCACACTGGGAGCTTTTAGTACTCTCTCACTGGGAGTTTTTAGTACTCTCTCACTGGGAGTTTTTAGTACTCTCTCACTGGGAGTTTTTAGCATTCTCTCACTGGGAGTTTTTATTACTTGTTCACAGGGAGATTTTAGTACTCTTTCAATGGGAGTTTTTGGTACTCTTTCACTGGGAGTATTTAATACTTTCTCACTGGGTGTTTTTAGTACTCTCACTGGGAGTTTTTTGTACTCTCTCACTGGGAGTTTTTAGTACTCTCTCATTGGGAGTTCTTAGTACTCTCTCACTGGGAGTTTTTATGCTCTCACACTGGGTGTTTTTAGTACTCTCTCACTGGGAGTTTTTAGTACTCTCTCACTGGGAGTTTTTAGTACTCTTGCATTGGGAGTTTTTAGTACTCGCTCACTGGGAGTTTTTAGTATCACTCACTGGGAGTTTTTAGTACTTTCTCACTGGGAGTTTTTAGTACTCTCTCTCGGAGTTTTTAGTATTCTCTCACTGGGAGTTTTTAGTACTCTGTCACTGGGAGTTTTTAGTACTCTTTCACTGGGAGTTTTTAGTACTCTCTCACTGGGAGTTTTTAGTACTCTCTCACTGGGAGTTTTTAGTACTCTCTCATTGGGAGTTTTTAGTACTCACTCACTGGGAGTTTTTAGTACTCACTGGGAGTTTTTAGTACTCACTCACTGGGAGTTTTTAGTACTCTCTCACTGGGAGTTTTTAGTACTCACTCACTGGGAGATTTTAGTACACACTGAGAGTTTTTAGTACTCACTCACTGGGAGTTTTTAGTACTCTCTCACTGGGAGTTTTTAGTACTCACTCACTGGGAGTTTTTAGTACTCTCTCACTGGGAGTTTTTAGTACTCACTCACTGGGAGTTTTTAGTACTCTCTCACTGGGAGTTTTTAGTACTCATTCACTGGGAGTTTTTAGTACTCTCACTGGGAGTTTTTAGTACTCTCTCACTGGGAGTTTTTAGTACTCTCTCACTGGGAGTTTTTAGTACTCTCTCACTGGGAGTTTTCAGTACTCTCTCACTGGGAGTTTTTAGTACTCACTCACTGGGAGTTTTTAGTACTCTCTCACTGGGACTTTTTAGTACTCACTCACTGGGAGTTTTTAGTACTCTCTCACTGGGAGTTTTTACGATTCTCTCACTGGGAGGATTGAGTAATTTCTCACTGGGAGTTTTTAGTACTTTCTCACTGGAAGTTTTTGGTATTCTCTCACGGGGAGTTTTTATTAATTTCTCACCACCTGTGGACCAGAACCTCCACATGAACGAGCTCCATGTTGCCAGTTCTTTTAATATGGAAACTATTAAATTTGAAAACCCAAAATGAACTTGAAATATAAACTTGTGATCAGGTGTTTGACCTAAAACGCCTCAACTTGGGAATAGGATTGGGTGACAGTGAGACAGTGGATTGAGGAGTTTAAAATATATTTGATCTATTAGATTTTAAACCCCTGTAAATAAATATTAATGCTCACTGACACAAACCTCTCACACAGTCCCTGCATCCCCCTGTGGGTCACAGCCCAGTGTCCCAGCACAGTCCCTGCATCCCCCAGTGGGTCACAGCCCAGTGTCCCAGCACAGTCCCTGCATCCCCCTGTGGGTCACAGCCCAGTGTCCCAGCACAGTCCCTACATTCCCCTGTGGGTCACAGCCCAGTGTCCCAGCACAGTCCCTGCATTCCCCTGTGGGTCACAGCCCAGTGTCCCAGCACAGTCCCTGCATCCCCCTGTGGGTCACAGACCAGTGTCCCAGCACAGTCCCTGCATCCCGCTGTGGGTCACAGCCCAGTGTCCCAGCACAGTCCCTGCATCCCCCTGTGGGTCACAGCCCAGTGTCCCAGCACAGTCTCTGCATTCCCCTGTGGGTCACAGACCAGTGTCCCAGCACAGTCCCTGCATCCCGCTGTGGGTCACAGCCCAGTGTCCCAGCACAGTCCCTGCATCCCCCTGTGGGTCACAGCCCAGTGTCCCAGCACAGTCCCTGCATTCCCCTGTGGTTCACAGCCCAGTTTTCCAGCTCAATGTCTTTGGGTTTCAAGTGTCTCATTTCAGTGTTACATAATTAACCCAATTGTGATACGGATGTAAGAGTTTGTAGCTTTACAAGAGCAGGTTTCACTCTGAAGACACAGGCAGATATATAATATTATATATAGATACATGAATATAGATATCGATATAGATATATAGATATAGATCTATGCATATCAATTGATGTACAGACATGTAAACATAAGCAAATATATAATTCATATATAGATATAAATTTGTGGATATATAGGGTTAATGTATATAGATATAAAATTAAGTGTGCACAGATACATATATATATCCATGTCCTGACACACATACATATGGATGTCCTTGTAAATGTGTGTGTATATATATAGAATCATAGTATGATACAGTACAGAAGGAGGCCATTCAGCCCATCGTGCCCATGCTGGCTCTTTGAAAGAGCTATCCAATTAGTCTCACTCCCCTGCTCTTTCCCCATAGACCTGCAATTTTTTTCTTTTCAAGTATTTCTCCAATTCCCTTTTGAAAGTTATTATTGAATCTGCTTCCACCGCCCTTTCAGGCAGCGCATTCCAGATCAGAACAACTCGTTCCGTAAAAACAATTCTCCTCATCTCCCCTCTGGTTTTTTTGCCAATTATCTTAAATCTGTGTCCTCTGGTTACCGACCCTCCTGCCACTGGAAACAGTTTCTCTTTATTTACTCTATCAAAACCCTTCATGATTTTGAACACCTCTATTAAATCTCCCTTAATCTTCTCTGCTCCAAGGAGAACAATCCCAGCTTCTCCAGTCTCTCCATATAACTGAAGTCCCTCATCCCTGGTCCCATTCGAGTAAATCTCCTCTGCACCCTCTCCAAGGCCTTGACATCCTTCCTAAAGTGCGGTGCCCAGAATTGGACACAATACTCCAGCTGAGGTCTAACCAGTGTTTTATAAAGGTTTAGCATAACTTCCTCGCTTTTGTACTCTATGCCCCTGTTTTCAAGCCCAGAATCCTGTACACTATTTTAACAGCCTTATTAACTTGTCCTGCCACCTTCAATGATTTGTGTCCATCCACCCCCAGGTCTCTCTGTTCCTGCACCCCCTTTAAAATTGTACCATTTAGTTTTCATTCTTCTGACCAAAGTGAATCTCTTCACACTTCTCTTAATATAAATCAAAAAGAGCAGTGGTCCCAACACCGAGCCCTGGGGGACACCACTGTAAACTTCCCTCCAGTCTGAAAAACAACCGCTCACCACTACTCTCTGCTTTCTGTCCCTCAGACAATTTCATCCCCACACTCCCACTGTCCCTTTAATCTCATGGCTTCACATTTGCTGACAAGTCTATTATGTGTTTTGAAAGTCCAATATTATATATAATATACATTCACATTCATATAGATATAAATATGTGTATATATAGGGTTAATGTATTTAAATATATAAATAAGTGTGTACACTTACATATACCTGCATGTCCTTCTGTACACAAACACACACACGTGTATATTGATATAAACCCATTGCCCCCGCCCTTGTCCCACACACAGGACTCTGCCCCTCACTCATTCCCCTGGAACACTGAGGGGACCCAGCCTGAGGAAGGGGATTTACAGGGAGAGTGAGACTGGCCGCGGTGAGGGGGAGGCTGCTCATTTATTCCAGGCTCCAGTTTTCGATCGCTGTCTGTATCCCAGCCATCAGCCCACAGGCAGTGTGTGCAAAGCTTTCACAGACCAGCATTAACACTGAATTAAAGGGCTGGACGGCCCCAATGTGCCGAGTGATTAGTTTCCCGTCTTGGTTCATTCAGTGCGGATGCTGCCGTGGATCGGGGGCTGGACGTGTCGAGCTATCGAGAGAGGGGAACATTCGCCCGTCTCCAGTGAACACACGACTCTCACAAACCAACCGGGATAAAACTGGAAGCTTTAAAGTGGAGCTGGGTCGGTCCAATCAGTCCTGGGAATAATCCGTGCAGGAAATAACCTTCAGAAATAGGCGGTGAGTGAGAGAGAGAGAAATCGGGGGCTCCGGGCAGGTGGATCTCAATTATTGCAGCCCAACACCATCCATTTATTACAGTGTGTGGACAGTGTACAGCCCACAGCAACAACAACAACTACCTGCATTTATATAGCGCCTTTAAGGTAGGGAAACCTCCCAAGGCCCTTCACAGGGGGGGATTATCAGACAGAATTTACACCGAGTCACATAAGGAGATATTAGGACAGGAGACCAAAAACTTGGTCAAAGAGGTGGGTTTTAAGAAGCGTCTTAAAGGAGGAGAGAGAAGGGGAGAGGGGGAGAGGTTTAGGGAGGGAATTCCAGAGCTCAGGGACTCGGCAGCTGAAGGCACGGCCGCCAATGGTGGAGCGATTAAAATCGGGGATGGACAAGAGGCCAGAATTGGAGGAGTGCAGAGATCTCGGAGGGTTGTAGGGCTGGAGGAGGTTACAGAGATAGGGAGGGGCGAGGCCAGGGAGGGATTTGAACACAAGGATGAGAATTTTAAAATCGAGGCGTTCCCGGACCGAGAGCCAGTGTAGGTCAGTGAGCACAGGGGGTGATGGGTGAACGGGACTCGGTGCGAGTTAGGATACGGGCAGCAGAGTTTTGGATGAGCTTTAGGGAGGATGAAGATCATTGTTTTATTCCAGTTTATACACGGTTCAGTAACACTTCCTGGTTTTATTTCAGTGACAGCAGAGTGTTCAATTTCGAAGCTCTGTTTTTATTTTGATCGATTTCTTTGTCTTCAGATATCTTTTAAATCTAATCTCAGGATCTGTTTACAGAACTCTCTCCAAATCCCAATCAATCCCTGGTTAATGCTCGTGTTGTTCTGGGGTTTCTGAAACTGCCCCGTTAATTGTTGGATATTGTTTCTTGGGAGAACAGTGTGGAGCTGTGTTTGGGGAGAGAATTCCTCTCACCCTTTATATCATTTATTAAACTCAATTCCAAATTTACTCTGGGTTCCAGTCAGGACTTAAACATCTGGAATATTAATGATGAATAATAATGAGAGAGCTGTTACTAAACGATGGAGGTTCGTTAGGAGACGGAGGCTGGTGTGAGTCAGTTTAACACAGAGAGCCCGTGTTAGTGAGAGAGAGAGTCAGACACACAGAGCAGTGTATAAACCCCTTCGTACCTTTTTTTTATTCGTTCATGGGATGTGGGCGTCGCTGGCAAGGCCGGCATTTATTGCCCATCCCTAATTACCCTTGAGAAAGTGGTGGTGAGCCGCCTTCTTGAACCGCTCCATGCCTTCAGCTGCCGAGGCCCTAAACTCTGGAATTCCCTCCCAAAACCTCTCCATCTCCTTAAAACCCACCTCTCTCTCCTCCTTTACGAAGCTCCTTAAAACCCACCTCTTTGACCAAGTTGTTGGTTAGTCCGGATTAACACCAGTCCCGGATTAACCCCAGTCCCTGATTAACCCCAGTCCCGGATTAACCCCAGTCCCTGATTAACTCCAGTCTCTGATTAACCCCAGTCCCGGATTAACCCCAGTCCCGGATTAACCCCAGTCCCGGATTAATGCCAGTCCCGGATTAACCCCAGTCCCTGATTAACCCCAGTCCCGGATTAACCCCAGTCCCGGATTAACCCCAGTCTCTGATTAACCCCAGTCTCTGATTAACGCCAGTCCCTGATTAACCCCAGTCCCTGATTAACCCCAGTCCCGGATTAACCCCAGTCCCTGATTAACCCCAGTCCCGGATTAACCCCAGTCTCTGATTAACCCCAGTCTCTGATTAACCCCAGTCCCTGATTAACCCCAGTCCAGGATTAACCCCAGTCCCGGATTAACCCCAGTCTCTGATTAACCCCAGTCCAGGATTAACCCCAGTCCCGGATTAACCCCAGTCTCTGATTAACCACAGTCTCTGATTAACCCCAGTCCCTGATTAACCCCAGTCCCGGATTAACCCCAGTCTCTGATTAACCCCAGTCCCGGATTAACCCCAGTCTCTGATTAACCCCAGTCCCGGATTAACCCCAGTCCCTGATTAACCCCAGTCTCTGATTAACCCCAGTCTCTGATTAACCCCAGTCTCTGATTAACCCCAGTCCCTGATTAACGCCAGTCTCTGATTAACCCCAGTCTCTGATTAACCCCAGTCTCTGATTAACCCCAGTCTCTGATTAACGCCAGTCCCTGATTAACGCCAGTCCCTGATTAACCCCAGTCTCTGATTAACCCCAGTCTCTGATTAACCCCAGTCTCTGATTAACCCCAGTCTCTGATTAACCCCAGTCTCTGATTAACCCCAGTCTCTGATTAACGCCAGTCTCTGATTAACCCCAGTCCCGGATTAACCCCAGTCCCGGATTAACCCCAGTCCCTGATTAACGCCAGTCCCTGATTAACCCCAGTCTCTGATTAACCCCAGTCTCTGATTAACCCCAGTCTCTGATTAACCCCAGTCTCTGATTAACCCCAGTCTCTGATTAACGCCAGTCCCGGATTAACCCCAGTCCCTGATTAACCCCAGTCCCGGATTAACCCCAGTCCCTGATTAACCCCAGTCTCTGATTAACCCCAGTCTCTGATTAACCCCAGTCTCTGATTAACCCCAGTCTCTGATTAACCCCAGTCCCTGATTAACCCCAGTCTCTGATTAACCCCAGTCCCGGATTAACCCCAGTCTCTGATTAACCCCAGTCTCTGATTAACCCCAGTCCCGGATTAACCCCAGTCTCTGATTAACCCCAGTCTCTGATTAACGCCAGTCCCTGATTAACCCCAGTCCCTGATTAACCCCAGTCCCGGATTAACCCCAGTCCCTGATTAACCCCAGTCCCGGATTAACCCCAGTCTCTGATTAACCCCAGTCTCTGATTAACCCCAGTCCCTGATTAACCCCAGTCCAGGATTAACCCCAGTCCCGGATTAACCCCAGTCTCTGATTAACCCCAGTCCAGGATTAACCCCAGTCCCGGATTAACCCCAGTCTCTGATTAACCACAGTCTCTGATTAACCCCAGTCCCTGATTAACCCCAGTCCCGGATTAACCCCAGTCTCTGATTAACCCCAGTCCCGGATTAACCCCAGTCTCTGATTAACCCCAGTCCCGGATTAACCCCAGTCCCTGATTAACCCCAGTCTCTGATTAACCCCAGTCTCTGATTAACCCCAGTCTCTGATTAACCCCAGTCCCTGATTAACGCCAGTCTCTGATTAACCCCAGTCTCTGATTAACCCCAGTCTCTGATTAACCCCAGTCTCTGATTAACGCCAGTCCCTGATTAACGCCAGTCCCTGATTAACCCCAGTCTCTGATTAACCCCAGTCTCTGATTAACCCCAGTCTCTGATTAACCCCAGTCTCTGATTAACCCCAGTCTCTGATTAACGCCAGTCTCTGATTAACCCCAGTCCCGGATTAACCCCAGTCCCGGATTAACCCCAGTCCCTGATTAACGCCAGTCCCTGATTAACCCCAGTCTCTGATTAACCCCAGTCTCTGATTAACCCCAGTCTCTGATTAACCCCAGTCTCTGATTAACCCCAGTCTCTGATTAACGCCAGTCCCGGATTAACCCCAGTCCCTGATTAACCCCAGTCCCGGATTAACCCCAGTCTCTGATTAACCCCAGTCTCTGATTAACCCCAGTCTCTGATTAACCCCAGTCTCTGATTAACCCCAGTCCCTGATTAACCCCAGTCCCGGATTAACCCCAGTCTCTGATTAACCCCAGTCCCTGATTAACCCCAGTCTCTGATTAACCCCAGTCTCTGATTAACCCCAGTCCCGGATTAACCCCAGTCCCGGATTAACCCCAGTCCCGGATTCCCTTTCTCTTGCCGTGTGTTTCTGAATGTAAATCCCTGTCACTGGGAGGCAGCAGCCGAGGTCCCGACCCCCGGTCTCAGGGTCTGTTACTGTCCGGTGCCCAAACACACGGCCGAGGGTTTGATCGAGTCGATGGTCCAGACAGTGATCTGAAGCAGGTCGATCTGGGTGTGTCGCGACTCACTGATCCGGATTAACGGGCTGAGGATTTGCTGATGCAACAATTTCGATGCCCGAGGACAGAAGTTTATTGGGTGAGTCTCTCCGATCGGGGCACTGGGCGAGTTGGTGACTGAGGGCTTCGGACGGGGAAATTTGCGGACAATTACAGATTAGGAGGTGTGGTTAATTCTTCAGAAGGTTAAAGGAAGCTGCCGAGGGATATTGATGAGATGGGGAATGGGCTGGACAGGGGCAGAGGGATATTGATGAGATGGGGAATGGGCTGGACAGGGGCAGAGGGATATTGATGAGATGGGGAATGGGCTGGACAGGGGCAGAGGGATATTGATGAGATGGGGAATGGGCTGGACAGGGGCCGAGGGATATTGATGAGATGGGGAATGGGCTGGACAGGGACAGAGGGATATTGATGAGATGGGGAATGGGCTGGACAGGGGCCGAGGGATATTGATGAGATGGGGAATGGGCTGGACAGGGACAGAGGGATATTGATGAGATGGGGAATGGGCTGGACAGGGACAGAGGGATATTGATGAGATGGGGAATGGGCTGGACAGGGGCAGAGGGATATTGATGAGATGGGGAATGGGCTGGACAGGGGCAGAGGGATATTGATGAGATGGGGAATGGGCTGGACAGGGGCTGAGGGATATTGATGAGATGGGGAATGGGCTGGACAGGGGCTGAGGGATATTGACGAGATGGGGAATGGGCTGGACAGGGGCAGAGGGATATTGATGAGATGGGGAATGGGCTGGACAGGGGCCGAGGGATATTGATGAGATGGGGAATGGGCTGGACAGGGGCAGAGGGATATTGATGAGATGGGGAATGGGCTGGACAGGGGCACAGGGATATTGATGAGATGGGGAATGGGCTGGACAGGGCCCAATTGGATTCAATGTCAGTCAGTGCGAGGTGATGCATTTTGGTTAAATAAACAACTGCAGTAATTATACTGTGAATGGGGGTGGGTTCAGGACTATGGGGGAGCAGAGGGATTTGGGGGAGGACAGGGTCACAGGTCATTAAAGGCACCACCTCAGGGGGAGAAGGCTGTAAAAAGCTCATGGAATTGTATGTTTCACCTCAAAAGGTGTAGAATATAAAAACCAAGAGGTAATGATGAACCTAAATAAAATCTTAATCAGACCTCAGTTCGAGGACTGTGTACAGTATTGGGCTCCACACTGTAGGAAGGATATTGGGGTTTAGAGAGAGTAAAGTACAGATTCACTGGGACGCTGCCTGGAGTGAGGCAAATAAATACCAAGAAAGACCAGAAAATGGGGTATCTGTTTTTCTCTCTCTCTTTGTCTCTCTGTCTCTGAATGTTTCTCTCTCTCTCTCTCTCTGTCTCGCTCTGTATCTGTCTGTTTTTCTCTCTTTGTCTGTCTCTCTCTATCTCTCTGTCTGTCCCTCTGTCTCTGTCAGTCTGTGTCTGTTTCTCTGATTTGTAAGATTTCTTGGAAAAATCTGTCTGTGTCTGTTTCTCTGTGTCTCTGTATCTGTCTCTGTCTATTTCTCTCTCCCTGCACCTCAATCTGTCTGTACATATCTGTCTTTCTCTCTGTTTCTCTCTCTCTCTCCCTCGGGGAGTGAATGAGACGGGATCTTACAGAGTCGTGTATGATACTGAGTGGAGTGGAAAAGGTTAATCCCCAGTCACTATTTTAAATTAAACCGTGACTGCAGGAGACACAGGTTCAGACTGGGAAAAGGCAGGTTCAGGACTGGTGTCAGGAAGCACTTCACACAGAGAGTGACCAATATCTGAAATTAGTCCTGGAGCAGGGGAGTGGGACTGAAACCTCTGGGGCCATTCACAAGGGTCAGTTGGAGGCTGTGACGGGCGGGGCTGGGGGATTTGTAGGATTTCTTGGAAAGGTGGAGCTGGATGGGCCGAATGGCCTCTCTCTGCATCTCTCTTAAAGCTGCCAGACTTGTCTTCATTTCTCAAGTTAAATGTCGGGGGGGGAGGGGGAGCAGGAGGTACGAACGGTCCAAGAACCCCATCACCCCAAGGTTTATGTGATTAATCCTTCCATAGAATCGTACAGTACAGGAGGAGGCCTTTCGGCCCATCATGCCTGTGCAGGCTCTTTGAAAGAGCTATCCAATTAATCCCACTCCCCTGCTCTTTCCCCATAGCCCTGTATAGATGGAGCATCAGTCAGCTCTCCCGGGAATAGGGTCGGCAACTCTGGTTGGACATGTTCCTGGAGGTTTCATCACATGACCTCGCACCTCCAAACACCCCACCCCACACTCCCATCATTGGTCGCCCGACACATCCATCCGTGTGACTCCCCACCCCTCACCCCCACCATTGGTCGCTCGACACGTCCATCTTAACAACGCCCCGCCCCCACACTCCCTCCTTTGGTTGCCTGATACGTCCATACATGGGAACCTCCCCCCGCACTCCCGCCATTGGTCACCCAACACCTCCATCCTCATGACGACCCACGCCCACACTCCCGCCATTGGTCACCCAACACGTCCATCCCACACCTAGCGTGAAGTGAACAGACTCTTTGTTACCCGATTGGATGATTCTTGACTGTCAGTCAAACAACCAATTTCCGCCATCGCCAATATTTTTACAATTAATAAATGAAAATACTCAAAGAAAATGTAAACAACGTACCATTTTTTAATGCCCCCATGATGTTTCTTCCCTGGTTTGCTTGCAGCGGTGTCCTGGAGATTAATATTTTTTCCTGGAGACTCCAGGACAATCCTGGAGGGTTGGCAACCCGACCTGGGAATGTTGTAAACAGCAACAGGACCAATCCCTGAAGTGAAACAGACATCAAACCCCAGCCCTGGACTTTCACCTCCCCTCCCCCATATTATTAAAACTATAATTCCTTCACATTTCTTGTAGTATCTTTATTCATATTTATCAGTAACAGTAGAACACACAAGCCCAAATCCGGGCTGAATATCGGATTCATTTTGATTCGAACAAATTTGAGTGTTAATGAAATCCGATAGTTTAACTCAGCGGGCTTTAGGACCACACGGAAGCCTCAGGTGGGACTGTCGGGCAGAGTCACTCCGCGGGCTTTAGGACCGCGGGGAAGCCTCAGGTGGGTTGATGTTTCCAGTCTGTGTCTGCTCCTGGATTGAGATTTTATTTCTCTCTCTGTGAATCTCCCCGGGACCGGGCCGGTCTCTCTCTCCCCATCTATTCCCCCTCTCCCCATCTATTCCCCCTCTCTCCCCATCTATTCCCCCCTCTCTCCCCATCTATTCCCCTCTCTCCCCATCTATTCCCCCCTTTCCCCATCTGTTCCCCCCCTCCCCATCTATTCCCCCCCCTCCCCATCTATTCCCCCCCCCTCCCCATCTATTCCCCCCTCTCTCCCCATCTATTCCCCTCCCTCCCCATCTATTCCCCCCTCTCTCCCCATCTATTCCCCCCTCTCCCCCCATCTATTCCCCCCTCTCCCCCTCTCTATTCCCCCCTCTCTCCCCATCTATTCCCCCCTCTCTCCCCATCTATTCCCCCCTCTCTCCCCATCTATTCCCCTCCCTCCCCATCTATTCCCCCCTCTCTCCCCATCTATTCCCCCCTCTCCCCCCATCTATTCCCCCCTCTCCCCCTCTCTATTCCCCCCTCTCTCCCCATCTATTCCCCCCTCTCTCCCCATCTATTCCCCCCTCTCTCCCCATCTATTCCCCTCTCTCCCCATCTATTCCCCCCTTTCCCCATCTATTCCCCCCCCTCCCCATCTATTCCCCCCCCCTCCCCATCTATTCCCCCCTCTCTCCCCATCTATTCCCCTCCCTCCCCATCTATTCCCCCCTCTCTCCCCATCTATTCCCCCCTCTCCCCCCATCTATTCCCCCCTCTCTCCCCATCTATTCCCCCCTCTCCCCCCATCTATTCCCCCCTCTCCCCCTCTCTATTCCCCCCTCTCTCCCTCTCCTCTCTCTCTCTTTCCTCTCTCTCTCTCCCGGTCATTTTATTTCGGGATTTATTTCCTGTCAGCAAATCCCGCGGCCGCAAAATCAACTTTAATCCGGTTTCTCTGCTAAAGTCATCGGACCCGATTGAAGAGGC